>NC_086238.1:22379500-22684000 GCF_036321145.2 Pelmatolapia mariae | reverse complement strand
GAGCATGCAGCTTTCAAAAAAACACATTTCTTAATATCAGACTTTTATTTACAGTATTTGTAAGTAATTGAAAACAATAAAGGCTTTAAATGATTTGCAGACTGATTAATTATTAATTTCCACTTTGCACCCATATTTTTGGAGAAACAGTTTTTGCAGTTGTTGCATACTTTATCAGTTCATCATAAATCTGATTGTAATGGAAACTGCCACATTAAAAAAATTTCCCTTTAACCCTTGGATGCACAACCTACCAATACCTACACTCTCCCACGAGTGGGGTCAAAAATGACCCCAAATAGAAACAATGCATTTTGCTATAAACTCGGTTGTTATTCTTCAAAATCTTTAAAATAAAGAGTTGTAATATTTTCATATTTGAGGTATTCCTCATAAAACATGTTTGTGACATGAGGCCCTTTGCATTTTTATTTATTTTTTCATCAATTTTAAGAAATTGCAGTTTTTGTATCACTTGTATCACTTTTGTATGCTTGCTCTGCATATACTGCAGAAGCTGGGTCTTCCCTCTGAAAGGCACAAGTTGTTCATCCACTGTAACACAATCACTGAGGATGGATTTCTGCCTGCAGTTGACCAGGAACAGGCCCCATATGTAGCGGAAAGCTGCCATGTGATTTGTTTTCAGTCAGTAGGCTCTGGTCCTCTTGTCATCAAAGTGCAAGAAACGGCGAATATCTTTAAATCTTTGAATTGACATAGTGGCCTTGTACTGTGGGTTATGCAGAGGACTCCCCAAAAACACACCCACTGGTACATCCTAGTTCTTCTCACTTCCTGCAAGAATGGCCAATCAAATGAAGACTTGGAGCTTATGTTTGATTACATTTTTCCACTCTTTTCCCCTGTCTGTGGCTACTCTTCATGCCTCCATGTTTGTGCATGTCAGAACCTCTTCTATTATATTATCAGATGATAATATAATGAACATCTTCCATGCATCTATTGGGGAGACAGTACTAAACCCAGGTGCAAGCCCTGGCCGACTAATTCAGAATATTGTGGCTAGAGCAGTAAGACGGGCTCATTCTGTTAGACTCAATATCCATTTCCTCATAAGAGGACTCCTCTGTATCTGACTGGCCTTGTTCAGTGGGGGGGACAGTAGTCTGGGTCCTCTATATCTTAGATGTCACATTCTGAGTCAATGCCTCCAATGGGCTCTTCATCCCATCGGTCCTGGATCATTTGTAGGACAAGATCCACAGGGATCCTAGCTGGCTTCATAGCAGTCATGTTACTTTAAATATTAAAAAAAAAAACATCAGAAAGGACAATGTTTGAAATGCACAGGAAACTATAAACAGGGCTGCACATAAATGGTCCGCAGGTGCGCATTTGCTGTCAAAATAAAAGACGCATACCAGATAAGAAGTTGGAACGCTCGTTTGCGTACATTAGATGTTCTGGAGGAGGACAGACATTTGTTCGGAACTCTTAAAGATGTCGAAGAAGCAAGCTCCGTAAGAAATTACTTTGGTGTTCCTTCCCCGCAAAAGAAGCGTGTATTCTCTGAATTTCCGAGAATACTTTTATTTTGACAGCGAATGCTTATGTGCAGCCCTGACTATAAATCATGTATGTTACTGTGTAAAAATTAATTCTTGATCCATCAGAAGTGTAAGTGGGTCAGACAGAGTTGCTAAAAATGAAAGTTTCATAGAAGATTCCATAGGAACTGCTTGGGGTCATTTTTGACCCCACTTGTGGAAGAGTGGGGTAGTGATACAAAAACTGCATTTTTTTTAAATTAATGAAAAAATAAATAAAAATGCAAATGGCCTCATGTTACAAACATATTTTATGAAGAATACCTGGAATATGAATATATTACAACTTTGCATTTTAAAGATTTTGAAGAAAAACAACCCGTGGGGTCATTTTTGACCCCACGTGTGCATCTAAGGGTTAAAATATTTATAATATTCAAAAAAGATGGTCAATTTCACAGATGACATCGTCTAAAAGGACTGCAAATGTCTAAGGTAGGCATTTCAAACTCTAACAAATGTTGGCCTTAATGGCAGACTCAAAATGTTAAAGAAAATTCATAAGGACTAATTTAGTCTTTTGTACTATCACACTTTAAATTATTGAGCCAATTCCAAACCAGCACCAACCACACTGTGGTCTCACCCAGTCTTACTCCCAGTACCAGCTCTTCTCTCTGTTCTCCTACAGATTCTTCCAGGGCCATTCCAGAGATAGCTCTCCACCGGGCATTTGATTTAATCCAGACCAAATGCTAATAGGGCTGTTTGGTTGCTGGCCATCTGCCTGGGCTGCTGGTCAACTATGGCAAGCTGTGCTGAGCTGTGCTGTGCCCAGCCTTTCTGCCAAAGTCTGAGCTGCCCAGAGACCACTTCATAACCAGAGGACATTTGACGGCCAATCGTCCACATTGACTGGGAACAGAATCCACAGTGTGTAATATGATCAAACTGATCTTTTCATGATTTGGGGGTGCTACTTGTCCATTTCTCACTCCCACACTATTAAAATCCGTATCAAAGAATGACTTGTAGAAAATTGAGCACTTGGTTGTCACTAATGCAGTTAGCTCCGAGCATTTATTTATCCAGGGAAAATCACTTGAGCTCTTTGTACAGTTGCTCACATACAGTTGGGGGAGTTTCAGGATTCCTACATTTGTATAGAATAGCTGCACTGGGGTCCAGCACCACATTCAAGGGTTCCTCTGCAAACAATGACCTTGTCCTGACTTGTGTACATGTTTGAAATTAGTCTTAATTTAGTCAAGATTCTTGGACCCAACAAGCACAGCTTAATAATCCTTCAAGTATTCTATAAACCAGTTAAAACTCTCGATTTGATATAGAGAATGCAGTTACCACGGTTGTGTATAAAGGCACACCTTTATGTCCTTTTGTGAAGGAACATATAATGAACTTAATTGGTCGATTGGTCTGGCTGCTTATAACCAGACTGAGCCTCTAGAGTTGAAAATGAGGCCAATGCGGAAGTGCCAAATAACTGTAGTTCCTCTCGTGGCCACTTGAAACGGACTCACAAAGTCAACCCATGAAAACTATCCTTTACTATCCAACTTCACTTTGATTTGAAGCCATTCATAAGAGATTTTTTTTTTTTACATACTTATTTGAGTTTTGTTAAGGCTTAAAATTAGGGGCAGCTAGAGCAAATTTCTGTCTGCCTGATTTCACCTTTGCCAGTCTGAGTCACTGAACTCAAATGAGAAAACCCCAAACTGTTGCAAGCATGTCTTCACATTTAACAGGAAGTGCAATTAAAAAGATGGACAGACAGCGGCATGCCTCACATCCCTCTTTCTCTCTTTCTCTCTCTCTAGTTGGTGGATTAGAAAACAGCTTAGGACAATTAGTCACTGCAAGGTTTGGCCGTGAAGTGTTGCAGAGTAACCCCCTGGACTTGTTTCCTTTTCTGACGGTGCCAGAGCCTCCCATACAATATGCAAGAGCCAAGGCCTACTCCACAGTCTTTTATCCTCAGTATGTAGTTTCACCCACTCTTATTGATTCTTTATTGACCTAAGGTGTCCTCCAGTGAATGCCTAGTGTTTTATTAGTTATAGTTGATTGGCACTATATCAGCTATCTGTGTCTGTGCGATGTACCAGTACAGATTATGGAGGCAACTCACTATCCAAGGTTGTTAGTTTTAGCTGATAGCTTAACAGTAAAATGCTTTCAGATTTCAAAATGCTTCCGTATACCACTGATGGATGATCGATAGCTACATGCAACTTCTCTACACACTCTTTTGTATCTCATGGAAGGGTTTAACTTTTTACACTTAAAAATGTTTCTTTTCTCTCCTAAAAATCCATCAACTTTTGCGGTAAGCTATGGATTAGTTATTTACTTTCCACCTGTGGCAGTGCTCATCCTGTTCCTCCTTGCACAAAGGAGCAGATACCAGTTCTACTAATGGGCCTGCTAAAGTCTTGTCCAGCTCTCTTAGAGCAGTTGTCTATGTCATGGAATTTCTTCCTTGCTCTTGAAACTGTGCTTGGAGGCAAACCTTCTGGCAATGTCACGTATTGATGTGTTATCCTGGGGACCAGTAGGCTCCAGGTATTGCTTCATGCTACCAATAGTAACATTGACACTAGCAAAATGTAAAACTAGTGAAAAAAACAGTCCGAAAAGATGAGGAAGGAAATAACCTGTTGTCACTGACCTCCACTGTGCATTACTGTTTTGGGGGATGTGTCGTATTTGCCCTTTTACTGAACTTTTTAATTTCATTAACAACGAAGCAGGTGAACCTGATTAACAATGCCCTCTGCTACTTAAATGACCAGATCAATATCCCAGATTTTTAATTGACTTGCAGCATACAGGGAGAGAGAGAGCGAGATCATCAACAAAATTTTAATATTAAACAAGAGGCTGTAAAATGCAGTTTTTAAACAATGACTTTGTTTATCTGAGAAAATAAAACTAACCTATGTGAAAAAGTAATTACCACCAAATAGTGAATTGCCTGTTTAATCAAAAGTGAAGTAAGCTAAAAGAATCTCAAACAGCAACACATCATGCCACGAACTAATGAAAGTAAAGAATAGCCAAGAAACAAAGTCATTGACATCTTTCAGTCTGGAAAGGGTTACAAAGCATTTCTAAGGTGTCGGGTCTTCTGTGAATTCTGATGACAGCCATTATCCACAAATAAAGAAAATATGGAAAAGTTGTGAACCTTTCCAGGAGTGGCTGGGCCAGACTACCAAAATGGCTCTGGGAGTGCATCAGAGACTCATCACAAAAGAACCCAAAGCAACAGTAGACGTGCCTCAGAAAAAACATCCTGATGATCCCCAAGACTTTGAGGAAAACATCCTGTGGACTGACAGGATAAAAGTTTAACCTTTTGAAAGGTTTGAGTCCTGTTACATCTGGTGTAAAACTAACACAGCATTTCATAAAGAGAACATCATGCCAACAGTCAAAAACAGCATGGCTTCACTGCTTCATGACCTGGACAACTTGCTGGAATTGATGGAACCATGAATTCTTGTCTGTAACAGAAAATCTTGAGGCAGAATGTCTGCCTATCTGTTCATTCCCTGTAGTTCAAGTGCACAAACATAAAAGCAAGTCCACCTTTGAATGTCTCAAAAAACCCACAATGAAGGTTTTGGAGTGGCCTAGTCAAAGTCCAGACTTAAATCAGATTGGGATGCTTTGGCATGACATCAAACAGACTGATCATGCTTAAAAATTCTCTTGTGTGGCTGAAATAAAACAGTGATGCAAAGAAGAGCGGGCCAATATTCCTCCACAGTGATGTGAAAAACTCATTGCCAGTTATCGCAAACGCTTGATTGCAGTTATTACTGCCGAGGATGGCACAACCAGTTATTAGGTTTAGGAGGCAATTACTTTGTCACATAGGGCCAGGTAGGTTTTTTCCCCTAAATAAATGAAATCATACATTTAAAAAAACCCAGCATTTTGCCTGCTATTAAAACTTCCTTAATGATCTGCAACATTTTAGTGTAACATATATTTTGTTTTAGATTTACAATGAAAAAAGGAGTGTTCTTTATTGAAAAAAACAAAGAAATGAGAAAAAGGGCAAATACTGTTTTACTGGACTGAATACACGGTCTGAATACCTCCCTTGGCATCTACCTTAATCACAAATTTCATGATTTTCTAGAGTCCTAAAAGCCCACATACAGGTGAAGCGCTTAACAGCATAACTGGGCACTTTCATTTAGCATCTGTTTTTTTTTTTTTCCCCAAACCAACTCTTTCCTTGACATTGTGGCACAGGCTACCACCACAGTGCTTTCTTCCGCTCAGCCAGGGTAAAAAAAAAGAAAGAAAAAAGAAAAGTGTGTGTTTTGCACTGAAAATAGATCTCTGACTGGTCTTGTTTCATTCAATATGCAGAACACTGAGTCTGTCCTCAGAGAGATGGAGAGCTGTGCATCTTTTGTGTTTGTTATGTTGGGTGGGTGGGGGGTGGGGATGCAATTCACCAGATTTCCGTGCTTGCAAAGCCCTGTCTTTTGTGTATTTCGGTTCTTTTTCTGTGCTCCGTCTCTCAACCTTGTCCTCATTATCCATTTTCCTCCAGCATAATGGTGCAGGGGTTGTTAAACTTCTTCAGGCCAGGAACCAAATTTAGAAAATCCAGTCTTACAGCGGGATCACGTCTAATGAATACTAGTACTAACAGTGTGAACTAGTATTCCTGGCACACGGGGACTCAGGAACAGGATCCTCGGCCACTGCAGGTCTCAACCTGTTGTACGGTTGAAGAAAAACTTGATGGTGATAAAAATACGTAGGCATGCAACTGTATTTGTATGTTGTCTGTGCGCATGTGTGCTTGTTCCTACATGGGTTCTCCTTGCGTGCTTGTGTGGGAGTGAAGGCTTTGACACTGCATGTATGGGGGCATCCTCCAGCACAAGCAGCTGCATTAATTAATCTGAAGAGAAATCTACGTGAGGACATCATTAACAAAGGCTCAGCTTGCATTTGTAATTGATATGTAACGGTTGCCCCCCGTGCTCTGACGACCATATTGCTAGAGGCGTTTTTGCGTGAAGAAACCCCTGCTTCGCTAAGACGCCCACTCTAACCGCGCTGACCTCTGACCCAGAGAGGGTGAGAGTCACAAACGCAGGTGTGCTGCAGGATTTGAAGCCTGACCGGAGGCCTGTTTTTTTTCTTCACATCAATCATCCTGTTTTAACTGTATCGCCCATTATACTAATGACACGGCGTGATTTCAACCTTTGAATGTTAACTGGGCAATGCAGTTTTCACAGGCAGCTTCAAAGACATTATTATTTCATTCTTTCATGCTGCAGAAGTAAAAACATTTCTTTGTTTGACTCTTGATCAAATGTCGCTTAGAAAGCCACGGAATAAACAACAAGGGAAGAAAGATAAAAACCTTCCGTATCTTGCTTTTTCACAGGGCCTCTGACACAAGCCTACCTTTAATACCTCAGTAGAACTCATTACCCAGGACACCTTTGGGAAATTCATTTTCATATATCTACACAATCTCAATTACGCCACTTAATTGATATCTTTATTTGCTTAATTGGTGGCTTTATTCCTCACTGGGAGGAAGAGAAGTGTTTGCGTAGGAACGCCACACTTCAAAGACTGTTTTTCTATCATTCTTCCTTCGCCTCGTTATTTTCCACATGTCAGGGGTGTCACAACATATTCACTGAAATTTTAATGAAGAATGACTTGGGCATGTTTTCAGTGCTTTCAGTGAGAAGAAGCTGATTTGTTAGCTCCATCAGTGAATTCTCAGGCATAACAAACAATTAGTATGATGAGTTTTTGTTGAGTTCATTAATGATGAGTTCATTTGTGTGTGGTGTTGTTTTAAAAATTTTAAAAATATAGATATATACATATATATATGTAAAGTGAGTGCTCGGGTAGAGTAGAAAAGCGCTACATAAGCGCTACAAGTGCATTTACCATTTACATGTACCATATCATGGCACTGGAAGAATGAAAAAACCCCAAACTGTTGCAAGCGTGTCTTAGCATTTACCAGGAAGTGCAATTTGCATTTGTGATTAAAAAGGTGGACAAACAGCGGCATGCCTCACATCCCTCCCTCTCTCTCTCAGTTGCTGAGTTAGAAAACAGTTTAGCGCAATTAGGCGCTGCAAGGTTTGGCCGTGAAGTGTTGCAGAGTAACCCCCTGGACTTGTTTCCTTGTCTGTCGGTGCCAGAGCCTCCCATACAATACGCAGCAGCCAAGGCCTACTCCACAGTCTTTTATCCTCTTCGTGTAGTTTCACCCACTCTTATTGATTCTTTATTGACCTAAGGTGTCCCTCCAGTGCCACCACTCCTCATCCTCCCTCCCATCTGCCCCTCCTTCTCTGAGCGTAAGGTGAAAAGAAAGACCGAGCTTGACATTGATTTCTTCGCCGACTTTTTTTCTCCCTCTCCCTGTCTCTCTATTTCTGTTCTTGTGTTGACCCAGCATCCCTCCTCGTACAGCCAACCTCTCTGAAAAGGCTGCAGCAGTGGACGCCTCGCTGCGGCGAGGAAAGGTGCTGAGGCAATGTCTGAATAACAGCTCCTACTTATGAAAAGAGATGTAATTCTACCTTTGATCTGCAACTAAAAGCCATAATGGTGCCGGTTCAAAAGTACAAGAAAAGACTTGAGTGCCACAAAGAAGGAGAAGAAAAAAAAAACAGATTCCTTGACTAGAGGAAGCCTTTCAGAAAGAGCAAATACATACCAGTTAGAGTTTGGCCATACAGACAGTAAAGAAGGAAATGTATTCCTTCCTAAGTCAAATCTGAATGAGGGAAAAAAAAAACTGTGGAGATTCTGACGGTAGAATAATTCAAACTAAAGAATAATCAACAATTACTCACATTGTCAAGCCAATTATAGTTCAGCCTATTTCCTCTATGGAAATGTGGGGAATATAATTACACAAACAAGGACACACGCACACACGCATAACAATAATAATAAGTCGGCCCCCTGGAAGGGTACAACCCCCCCCCCCCCCCCCCCCCCCTCCTGCCCCTTTGGACAACACATAAGAAACCAAATCTCTCAAATGGAGAAATAAACAAAACAAACAAAAATACAGGAGATGAAAGAAGAAGCAAGACAATAAAGGGAAAGTGTCCCTGGTGGATTGTTCCACCCCTCCCCTTTGCTGTATTTTTTCTTCTCCTATTATTTTATTTGTTTGTTGCCTGGCCATTCATTACATTTTCTCTTTCTTATTGTTGTTTTTGTTTGTGTCTCCCAGATCTTAGTAATTCTTAAATGGTTTCGACTCTGGCTTTGATCTCATTTAGAAAGTGAAAGAAGCCAAAGCTTTGGAAGTTATTTTGATTAGACTTTTATTAACTTCTGTCTGCGTTCCTAATACTGTCTCTGAAGAATTCATTGAAAATCCTGATACGGAGAGCAGCGAGAACAATTTTCATTTCCAGGACAGTTTGTGGAGTACAAATCCAAGCAGACATATGCTTTCTTAGTCCTCTGGTACTTCACTTTACTTAAGCTTTAATTAAGGAACAGTGTTGTTTCTTATTGTAGATTTTAAAGGTTTTAAATGTCAGTATCTGTGTCTGGTTTAGAAACATTACATGCAAAATTTCTATATTAAAGAAAAAACAGCAACAACAGGCCATATCAGATTTTTTTTTTTTTTATGACGCTGAATGTTTTGTTAACCTTCATGGCTCAGTTTTTACATCTCATCAGTCAACTCTAAAATTATGGCATTTGTGTTGTACGGCATTAAACTTTTCTGGTTGTGTAAATTTTATAGGCTGTAAGCATAGTTTTTATTGCAACTTTTTGTTTTATTGTTTGTGGTTTTTAACATGTATTTTTATCTAAAACACACACTCAAAAATTCAAAATACTCAAAATACTTAAAGCAACTGTTTGCTGTGTTTTTTTGTTTTGTTTCACTTTAAAGGATTTTAATGAATGTTTCAAAATGTAAATATTTGGATTCTTTCACAAAATCAGTGTAGTCCTAAATTCAACTACTTTGGAAAAGCGCACATACATTTGTCGGATTAAACGATAATTCATTTTGTCGCTTAGTCTGAACTTATTTTTGTTTGGGTAAAAATAGCAAAAAGTACATTCTGATTCTGATCTAAAAACAAGTAAAATGAAGACAAAAAAAGTCACTTTCCACCTTCTCAATATTTTTCCTTTGTCTGTTTAGAAGGGAAGATTTGGAGTATAAGAGACAAACATATACAGTTACCTGACTTATCTACCACTGGAGGAAATCGTGTCTGAAATAGAAAAGGAAAGTGGGAAAGAAATTACAGCAGGAAAAAAAGTGAGCGACAAATAAAGTCTTTGTAGTTTCAATGATGAAAACACCTCAGTGACAGCCTGAAAGAATATTCTGAAAGAATATTCTAGCATTTAACGTCACAATATGGCAAGACTATAGAGCTATAAGTCTTCACATAATTTTACATACCATTCTCTTCTTTATTTTAATATCATAAAGTGAACCCAGCCTAATGATTAAAACAGGTCATTTCATTTATTTATTGTGATTACTCCAAAAATGTTTTAAAGGACTTTGTTTTTTCTGTCCTATCTGAAAGCTGTGGAAAGCTTTGAAACAGGATAAAGGTGGACAGAGGTCTAAATACTGGGCAGATTTCTTCGAATTTATAATACTGGATTTAATAAGAAATAGAAGGAAAAGTTTAAAAAGAAAGAAAATCAGCATTCAGGTAGCCAACAGTGAGAAGAATGCACAAGTGTATTTTCAAGAGTCTTCTCTTCAAGCCAAGTTCAGCAGTAGAAAACACTTTCATTCTTTCTCAGAGGAGTTACAGACATATGCAACATGTGTCTAAAACAGTTGCTGGGTTCATTTACATTTCTGCCTTTATTGTGAATATGACAACAGTGCAAAACATTTGTGATAGGCTCAGGAGCCTATCCCACTGAAAGGTTTCACTTTACAATTTATGCATCTCTCAAACATAAAGAGCCTAAATATAGCAGAAGTTTGTGAAGTTGATTACACTAAAAAATTCTAAAAGCTTCTTTTATCCATTTCTCTTTGCAATAAACAGCAGCAACAGTGCAGCACAAATATCCCCTTTTTAAAATGTGATGAGCGTTTCTCCTCGGTGGATATTTATGCAGGCCTAAATGGTCAGGGCTGCTTATTAAAGCACCTTATTTGAACTAGATAATGTGATTACGATAAGATCAATTAACAGCCAACGATAACGCTAACCACAGGCCCATTGTCATTTTGATGGCATTTGCGTTTGGTCTGGTAATGTATGTCCTACGGTGATAATTAAGAACGACGGCTTCAGAGGCGGGCGCACTGAATGGGAGGGAAGGTATTACACCCAGACCCTTTCGACGATTAGCATCTCCACTCAGTCTCGCCCGCCACCAGCTTCAAGTGGAGCTTTTGAAGAAGCCCAAATTGATTCTGCATCCCACTGCTGCCGCCGTGCTCAACGATAATTTCTTGATGTCTTGATGTGTGTAATGTTTACAGAGCGCTGGCGAGGGAAAGCCTTAAGCAGCAGGCTGCTGTGGAGATGGTGTTCAGTGAGCACTTTAATAAGGTATACACTGTAATCACAGGAGAATTATACAGTATCAGAATAGGATTCTTTCAGCTTGTACCATGACAGGAGGGCACTGCATAGTCCTTTACAATCAAACTCTGTAAACAGCCATGCAAGTCGGGCAACTTAGGGTAAGACAACCACCTTAAGAATGTTGGTTTTCTTTTAGAATATCTATTCAATAAATATTCATTTAATATGTGCATAAGAAGCACATTTGAATTATATTAGACTTAAATTTAGGTACATAAAACATAAAACTAAAATCACGAAAGGGGTAACTTCTAATTATAGGCAACAACTTAAAAACCTATGATATAAAACTTAATGTAAATGTCATATAAAAGGACCTTCTTTCTCCCTTATAATTGGCAAGATACCCCTTATTTTAATGTGTAAATACTTAAATTGTCTGCATGTACGAATCTCATAAAGTTCTATTGAAGAACTGTACAATCAGAAATAAACAATTTATTTCATTTACTGTATTGTGGGTGTACTGCATATTTAGCCCAGTATCAGCTGGGCAGACTCCAACCTTTTCTCTTTCATTTGAAACTTGGAATGAGACAGTTAGCAAAATGGAAAAACTGGAAATGTAACAGCAGAGAGATCACAAGTTGAACATATCCATGCAGTCAGAAATGCTGTGGTTAGATGTCTTTGGATGCCTAGTACCTGTTCTTGTGGAAAACAGTTCTCTATTTCTATGTGTGTATGCATGCATGGATGTTAGGAGCAGTTCATAGTTGTTTAAGGGAATTACAAAAAAAACCCTAAAAATGAGATTTTAGGTTCTATCCAGTTCCTTTTTACCTTTGCATATTCAGGGCGTTACTGTCCATGAGTGAAAAACAACTGATAATATTTTTCTCACTTCAAGTTATTCTGGATATTTGAAGATATTTGAAGGCGAATACTTTCCTGGCTTTGACTGAACATCTAAAACCCACAATTTGTAAGTCTAATTTTTATATAAACCACGTCAAGCTGCACAGAGAAGAGAAAAGAGAATCTGGTCATTTTTCAAATTAAAAAGCACCTTTGATGTCAAAGACATGCACCTGGTGTATTCCTGGGCTAAAAGTAATAAGGTCAAGTTTATGGTAGTGGAGTTGCAAAATACGTTCATATATCATGGGCTGTCAAATATGTCTTTATCTGACAATACAGAATTGATGACATGTCAGATGACATAGAAGCTATTTTGTGCAGATATCAATACAGGTGTGCACTGAAATTTTGGCTGCTTGATGGGACAAATATCCACAATCTTCAATTACAACACAATAAGGGCAATCGTGGCTCAAGAGTTGGCAGTTCGTCTTGTAATTGGAAAGTTGCCGGTTTAAGCCCCGGTTCGGACAGTCTCGGTCGTTGTGTCCTTGGGCAAGACACTTCACCTACCGCCTACTGGTGATGGCCAGAGGGGGCTGATGGCGCGATATGGCAGCCTCGCTTCTGTCAGTCTGCCCCAGGGCAGCTGTGGCTACAACTGTAGCTTGCCTCCACCAGCGTGTGAATGTGAGAGTGAATGAATAGTGGAATTGTAAAGCGCTTTGAGGGTCTCGAAAAGCGCTATATAAATGCAATCCATTATATTCCCAAAGTTATTTTGGGATATTTTGTATATATTGTATATGAGTATTCACTTTATTTGGTAAGTAATACCACTGATTTCCATATGTGTTTCTTGAACAATGTAGAGGTGAGAGCATTAACATGTGGAGCATCAGTGTATCCCTTGGAAGCACTGTCAAGAAGATTTGGGCCTCATGGCCAACAACAATCATTGTCCATGAAAAAATTATTCTGACCACTGTTTACTGTTTTAAGACTACCTTGAATATTTAGTTGACATTTTCATCTTTGGATAGTTTTTATTGTGCACCTTCAGTGTCTTCTGGAGTCTAAATGAATATTTCCAAGTACACTCATATTGATCTCAGCTGTCATTGGTGGTGGGGGCTTTGTAGGGCAGGTTGAGGGAGAATAGACGCTATATAGAAAAAAGATAACGATGAGATGAAGGTGGTGGATGGGGGAGGTTTGATTGACAACCACAGACTGCAATTAGCATGTTCTCTCAAAGCATCTGTGTATTAGTGGTATATGTAATGTGTGTTTATTTTTGGTGTTTGGTGTGTGCAGTGATCTGGATCCATGATCTGGCGGTTCTGATCCGACACTCAGGGATGGGTAGCGCTGGGTGTGAGGTGCCACTGCCAGATGGCATATATACCCAACCCTGCCTCTTTTGCTCACATGCATGCATACACACACCAGCACCAGCAGTCTGATGGAATGGTCTTGATTCTGTCAACCTGCCAAACTTCGCATCAAATGCATGCTGTGAAACCAGTGTAAAATTAATTACTCTTTGTTTGTTTGACGGCTGGGAAATAATGTTGAATTTTAAGCGTTAATAAAATTTCCTACATGTTCGGCTCCATGTTCAATATTACTACTGCAGATGTATTTAACAAAGATATAAGCCATTAATACCCACTTGATTTTCTTTTTTGTCATGTCTTTCAGACATGACACCAACCTTTCATTTTAGAACATTTCCCTTTAGTTTCCTCTGTCCTTTCATCTGTTGAACGGTAGGTATGTAACTTATAAATTGATGTACTACAATGTAGCTTTCCATTGGAATGTTATTACTACTACTACTAATAATAATAACTAATAACTAACTACTTAACCTTACTCAAAATGACATAACAGCATGAGGAATGTCGATGTCTATTTACTCAGCCATCCATTTTTTTGACACATTTCTCCTCACTGCTGGAGGTTACCAGGGGATCATTGACTAGTCTTTAGGCCTGTCTGACTGGAACTTTAACTGTTTTACAGCAACCGCTTGTAACCGCTTGCAGCTGGTTGGGAAATAGAAATTTTTCCATACTGATTGGTGGTTTCCAGGCGATCAACTGGATGCTAGGCCTGTAATGACTCGTGAATGACATGTGGCCTGTGTGACTCCGGCCTGTACAACAATTGGATGGTTTTTTTTGTTGTTTTTTTTTTTTATTTTGTATAGACAGTGTGTCATAAAGATGCACTCTTTTTCATTTAATTTTATTTAGTGTCCCCAGCAATACAGCAAACAAGTTCCATAGAATGTCCTAATAACTTACCGATACAACATGAGTTATAATAACTTTGTTTTGATTGTGATCTTTTTTGGTCAAATACTGGCAAAAATAACATGCTAATGCTATAATAATGCTATAATAATAACTTCTATGATGTGCAAGTTAAATAATGTTATTGTGCTAATATGCAAAAGTAAAGGACTGAACAATAGTGATTGTCTCCTGGCTAAACAATAGCGTATTAACAATAGAGGGCAGATATTGGGATTACTTATAAGCAGTGTTGGGAAGGTTACTTTTAAAATGTATTCCATTACAGAATACTGAATACATGCCCCAAAATGTATTCTGTATCGTATTCCGTTACGTTACTCAATGAGAGTAACGTATTCTGAATACTTTGGATTACTTAATATATTATCATGCTGTTTACAACTACGTGAATGTACTATTGCTGTGATTTATTACTGTTACTGAAGGTCCGCGGCTCCGAACCGTAGTAAAGGGACATCTGGCTAATACGGTGGGTTCCGTGTGGGGCTGGTAGCCGAAAAATAGCTTTACTTTGTTGTCTGGGTCAACTTTGCTTGCCAGAGACAGAGAGAGGCGTTGAAAGGCTGCTCCAACGGAACTTATTTTTTCCGGAGGAAAACACGAACACAGTGTACAGTTGAGTCTTAATAGCTTACTTACAGCTGGGCTCGTCAGGCACTCTTCTTGACTGCAGTGGTTATTATTATATTTACCTGCTTCCAGCTCCCGTTTTTGCTCCGTGACAGCTCGGACTTTCCTTTCTCTCCCTCCCTCGCTCACAGACACATAACGTGTATGGCAGTCCATTTTCGCTGCAGCACGGACTACACTGCCCATCAGGCTACATTCTTTAGGGCCATGCCTGTAGCATTCTGCCTTTTAGCTTAGCACAACAACAACAACAAAAAAGCGCTCTCTCACCCAGGAAACACGCAGAGAGAGAGCGCGTCACCCTGTAACCATGGCAACCGTAACGCTGCCGCCTGGAACAACAGAACGTAGCTGTCAAACAAACCCAAACAGTCCTGACCCGCGACAATATGAAACAGGAAAGTACCGCCGTGTAATCCATTTATTTCACCAAAGTAACTGTATTCTGAATACCACCTTTTTAAACGGTAACTGTAACGGAATACAGTTACTCATATTTTGTATTCTAAATACGTAACGGCGGTACATGTATTCCGTTACTCCCCAACAGTGCTTATAAGTTTAGCTTAGCTTAGCCATTAGCATCACTGATAATTATAATTAGCTGTTATTATTAGCTGTTATCACTGTGATTGTTTCCTAACTCTAACCAAGTAATTTTAGTGACATAACCAAACAAATCAGTTTGTAGTAGTAAGTACAAAACTAAATATCTAAAAGCCTTAAAATAATGTGACTTTTGATTTTGCTGTTTTAAGGTGTAATTCGTAAAACCATCATTTGTTCAAGTGATTTACTAGTCATTGAAAACATGCCTACTGAGCCTGCTATAAGCAAAACGCTAGGTACTGGCAATATGTATGGGACTGATATACACTGATAACAGCCAGTCCATTGGCTGCTAAGATTTGAAACAACTGTTCAGACAGCCAGTGCTTATTGCTTTTTATCTGCTGCCAACTGAATATTCTGTACTTCCAATGGACAGTAACACGATGTAATTCGACCAACACACCCTGGAGCCCCTTGGGTCCTACTAATGGCTTGTACCACAGACCATCATTCTATTTTAGTGGGCAACATGAGTGACATAAATAAAGTTGCACTGACATGAAAACTCTTCTTTGAGACTAAGGACCTTTTTAAAAAATATATTTTTTTAGAGTTTGAATATTTTATTTCTTTGGAATACTGCAAACTACATTTTTCTGCAGCAAGATAGACAAGGCGATTCATAGTGAGGAAGCTTTACGTTCTTTTTTTACAGTATGTACTCGTTACTTATTTATACCTACATGACTTAAACCGGTATTATCAGAGGGCATGTCAGAATAAGGTTAAAAGAAAAAAAAAATCATGGAAATGTGCTGTTCCCTTGTGCTTCCCTTTAACTTTGAATCACAGTCTAGCACAGATCATACATATGTACAGGACTCCTTACTCCCCTGCGCATGCAGCAGGACCATCACTACAAATGAATGCTCCCCTTGATATAATTCTCATCAAGGTTCAATCAATTTTCTCTTCCTTTGCCTGCAGCAGTATATCAAAAGGGTTCTTCATCAGTCTCTTTTGCCTCTATTCTCTTCTGCAGCCCCCTGTCGTTAGTGCTCTTCAGATTGAGACAGGGGACTTCAAGGATAAGGGTTTTGGGGTGAGGTGGTTGATACGCGAGTTGTAGGTGGCTGTACACTGAGGCTGAAAGATGAAAATGCAAGGTACATTTTTTTGACCAACTTGGTAGACTTGGGAAATGTAGACGCAGGAATATAAACCCTGCAGTGTGACAGCTGTGAATGATTCCGAATGATTTGCTGATAATGACAGGTTTTTGTCCATATAGTTGGTGCACGGGCACAAACATGAAAACAAGGCGGACTCGGAGCCATTGTAGAGGCTCTTGGGCTTACTAGTTGGTGAATGTGGCTGCCAGCAGGAGAGGTTGACTGTGTTTCAGGGGATGAAGGTTAGATCAGAGGTCACCTTTGCTTGGGTTATAGCTCAAATGGGGTCACTGGCCCATTCTGTCACAAGTATACACACACACATATTCATCTGGGCTAGAACTGTAGGAGGTGATTGCTAAATGTTTTGGCAGCCAGGTCAGAAGACGGCTGTCTGCTGACCGAGCGGTGAAGTTATCCAGAGCTCTCAGTGATGAATGACCACTTAGTGCAAGGTGGTATAACCTTGTACCGCATTGTCACCTGGGGTCCCACACCAGTGGACCATGCACACACACACGCACACACACACACACACACACATACACACACACACACACACACACACGCACAGACAATAAGTACCTAAACTAAAAAAAAGCTTACATTAGTGGGGACTGCTATTTCAGTGTTTTGGATTATTCACAACTAAAAGAAAAAGAAAGACAAAGTCTGCAGTTTACCAAGTTGAAAAAAACGCTGCACAAATCACCTGTGCAAGGAATTCCAATGTCGGCCATATATTTTTTTAAATTATTATTTCCATTGTTGACTGTTTTATATTGCAGCACTAACAATCAAATGAAATTTTTATCCCCATCAGGGATAAAAATATTTAAAAACAGGGAGGGGCATATAGACCCTGCATATACATATTTTAAGACAAAATGTTCCTTTTGGGAGGCAACAACTTTTCTAATTAATCTAAATGTGAAATTGAGCCCAAAGCACGTATACATTAATATCTAAAAAAAGTTAGAGTTCAACCAGGTACTTATAATGCTATATATTGTTTTCTGCTCTTTTTGCATTCTCAAAGCGCTTTCTTACTACAAACCTCATTCACTCGTGCACACAGACATTCATTCAAGTGTTAATAATAATTAATTACTATTAAAAAAACAACCTCAGTTTGTTTGGATAATCCACAGTAAGAATACCTCTAACAAAAGCATTTATGCAGTCTTCTACAATTTTATACACAGCTTCAGTTATATTTTTTGATTTACCCTATGATTTAATGGCTTTGGGACATTTACAGACAGCATAAACACACTGCGTTTATGCTGCACTTAGTCATCTGTGGGCTTTGGGACCCACAACCTGCTGCATTGCCCTGTCCCCATCGTCCCGATCTGTTGGGACCCAGATGGGAATATGAGTCCAACTGTGTTTGTCAGCAAGCCCAGATAGGCTCGCTAACCTCATGCTCCTCGGCATCTTACTTCCTTCCTGTTCTCACATCACCCTACCCTACTCTCTCCCTCAACCCAAAAAAGCAATACTACACACAGTAATACCTCTGTTGGTCCCTGCTGCGTGTAGTGTTGCTGAGGTTACCCACTCAGAAGCCTCACACAGTGGCTCAGAGCTGGAGATGGGGAAGGCTGGACTGAAAGTAAAAGGAGAAAGACAATCTGATGGAGAGTCCCTGGGTGATTGTGTTGTGTCCACTCCTGGTGTGACTTCATTTAGATTTACATCAGCTGCCAAATTAGAATAATCACTTCTAGAGCACTTCGAGCTTTACCTCATTTCTTTCTCACTTCCATTTTCTGGCTTTTTCTTTTTCTTAGGTGTGTTGCAGAGGTCCCTCTCTTTTGGTTTCTCAATTGTCCTTGGTAATTTCTCCCATTCATTTTTTCCCCTCAAAGATACATTCCCTTACTAGCTGTGAAGCATTATGCTTAAAAAAAAACATTCCCCAGTCATTCCACAGACTGTATGGAATCCAGTAAATTACTGGAAGCTATATTTGACCAAAGAAAGTCGTCTGAGTTTGTGGCGTTTGTGTTAATATGTGCAGACAACACCGGTTACCTGTTTGGAGCAGTTGAAGAATATAACATAGACTGTCCCGTGATCTTAACATTGCTTAAATGATGTTCAATGGTAAGTCAACATAAAATAATAAGCAATTTGATAACCCTCAACTGACTCTATTATCTCCACCTTGTGTGAAGCTTGTTTTTTTTTTTTTGGGGGGGGGGGGGGGGGGGGGGAATTACATCTTTTGGAGATTCATTTACTTTTTGGATGTAATCTGTTGTTTGGTTTCAGTTTTGGGCACTTATCTCAGCATAACATTCCAGATGATACTCCAAATGCACACCACCAATGCGGCATTGTGATCAATACATTACCACCTTATAGGGGTTAAATATTCTAATAAGGATATTTATCACTTTTCTCTATCTTATACTAGAGAAATGTCAAGTGCTTTGTGACATGTGGGCTATCTATGACCTTCATGAACTTTGATGTAACCCACGTCAGGTCTGTTTTGATTCAAGACAGTTTTGCTCCAGGTGGCACGATTGAGTATGTGCATAAATAGCAAGGTATCATGATGCCAGTTTTTGAACATTAAGACAGATTCCTTAATCAGCTAATATCAGCTAATTAAAAAGTGATCTCATTCTTTAAGACAGGTGGGATAACAAGAACAAGTTTTAATGCCTGTTGAAAATCAGTCCAGTACCATTACCTAACATTACATATCCAAACAAAACATAATAACAGGAGGTGCTTTGATTTGAAGTCAAGGGAACAAGTGGAAAGTCTGAAGACATGATACAAAGATTAACCAAACCAAAGTTACCAAACAGATCTTTATTCAATTTAGATTTCAAGCAAAAGTACATCCAGCATTTACATGAAAGCCATTAACTATTCATCACCAATCTTCCATAAGTCCTCTGTCATGGTGCCAGATGTGGTTAGATTTTTGCAAAAGAATTGGACAGACTAGATGGGCTGTGGCCAAAGCGTGGCTTTTTTTCCCCCTTCCCCATGAGGTGTCAGCGATGTAGCTTGATTTAACAACTGGGTCAATCCCAGAAGGGGCCCATTGAATGTTTGTTTTATGACTTATGAGGTTTGGTTCTTGTGCATGTGCACACATGCGAATAACAAGTACAACAAGGCACAAATGGACAACAGCAAACACACATTACAAAACTGCAAGAGCTAAACACAGAACAGAGGGCATCCAGGCAATGACTGTACAGTTAGGACTAAAGTTTGACTGTGTTTTAGCCAAACAAGCAGCAAATGGTAGATGATGCCAGGCATTCATTCTGGCCTTAGAGTTTCTCTGTCATGAGCTTTTGTATTTAAAAATGTCAAATAGGTTAAAATATATTTTATATTTAACATGACACTAACCCTAACGGTAGAACTGCCCATGAACACCGTAGATGTAAGAGGTTAAAACACAAGCAAAGCTGGAGACTAACACTAACACGTATTCTGAAACATTTGGGATAAAGTCACATAGACACAAAAGACACAAACCTACCAAATACAGAAACAAACATGCTTGGACGCACACACAAGAGTGGACAACCCTTTTTTTTCCTAAGCTCTCCCTCCCTCTCACACAAATACGGAACAATCCTCAATAGTCCTACTACTCCTAATAATGCTGGATTGTTGTGGCAACAAGGCTTTAAGCTACAAATTGACTGCTAGCCGCGGGTGGGCTCATGTAGCAGCTTACTACTGCTACTCCAGCACTGTCCATTCAGCCAGAGGAGACTGTTAGACAGATATATGGCCACTTAATTGGCCCATGATGGCAGTGTGGTGGAGTGGTGATCGCCAGTGGAGTGCTAGACATCAGGATGATTAGGGGCCTATGTGTGTATTTTGTGCGAGAAACTGTGTGTGTTTGCGTGCATGGAGCACGAAGCCAAGCTTGGAGTCTCTATCTTTGTATGTGTGAGATTGTATATGTGTGTGTATGTGTTTGTGTGTGTGTGTGTGTATAAAGAGACTGCTCAGCCCAGCAGGACAGCACCAGGCCTGGACTTATTAGTCACTCGTCTCAAGCTGTCAACCCACACAAAAGACATTGGACGATTAAAAAAAAAATGAACAGCCACAAACATATTCTGCACACTGCTAGTCCTCTGCTATGTGTCAGGTGTGTGTGTGTGTGTCTGTGTGTGTGTGTGTGTGTGTGTGTGTGTGAGTGTGAGAGAGAGAGAGAGAGAGAGAGAGAGAGAGAGAGAGAGAGACAGACTGTGTGAGGTTTATGGTTTTCAGTGTGTGTGTGTAAATTGTGTATGTGAGTGTTTTGATAGAGGCCTATTTTCCCTCCGAGTCCCCTCTTTCTCTAAGTGGAGAAATCAATGCAAATAAGGGAAGCGAGGAGGATGGGAGGAGTGAAAACGGCGGAAAAAATGGAAAACAAACAAAGGCCTGGATTTAGGAGACAAAAAGAGAGAGAGAGCAAGAAAGAGAGAGTGAGAAGAAGTGGGGGGGGGGGGGGGGGGGGGGGATGGGATGAGAATGCCCATTAAGGTGGGAAATTGGAGCCCTTTGCTGTTAAGCATTCCGCTTGTGCCCATATTTCCCTGATGGTGGTACGAGATTCGCCAGGCCCCGAGTTATCCAGATGAGACCGGCAAGAATTAAAACGCCATATGTTCAGGACGGCACCTCGGCGCAAATCAAACGCTCCTGTAATTTCTCTCAATACAAAAGAGGCCCCTAACATTAGGCTTGCTCCGCTTTGCTGGTTTGTTTATTTCCACCCTGATTTTGTCGTGGTGATATGGCGATTTATTCTAACTTAGTGCACCTTCGCCTGCTTTATTGGTTTTGTGTAGACAGCATGTTAGGTTAGGAGTGACTGACAACTATGGGATAAAAATTAATGCATCTCTATGACTTTTTCTCATTAGATAGTTTCCTGGTTTGTCACTTAACTCTATATTGAAAAATCTGATAGTTACAAAGATAGATTTTGTTTTTTGGACTCACAATTTTTAATAAATGTTAGTTGCTAAACATTGTAGTTTTAATCCTGGGAAGTTCACCATTTTGTCCTACTACTACAGCTACTTAACCTCTTCATTTTTTAACATTCACCAGGTTAGAGTTAGGGTCAGGTTCACATCTAACTCTTCACATTTGTCATTTTAAAACATAATTTTAGGATAAGGCAAATATATGTAAAACACTTGATTTGAAGGGTCCTATCTAATTTCAGAAACATTTGTGAGGTCTAAATAGGTCAGAAGATATAAATGGGGAGGCATTAACATAACCCTAACCTAAGACAGGGTGTGTTATATCCCCAGTCTATGGGTATCCTAAACATAACACAATGTCCCAACTCTTCCCAATCCCAAGAAAAGTAACCACGTAAAATAGACATAAATATGCTGCTTCGCTCTCAAGAATGCACTAATAAAATATTGTAATTTTAACCAACAGAATTAAAGTGCCAACCTCAAGCAAGCTGTAACATTTGGCAGATAATTTTATTAACAGCTAAAAATCCTGGCACAACTTCACCTGCTTCCAAGGTGCATGGAGAAGATGAAAGAATTAAAAAAGCAGGAACTCCAGCAACACTTGAAGAAAGAAGAACAACTTTAATAATTGACCAACGCGTTTCGGCTTGTGGCCTTCGGGCCCTGATGAAGGCCACAAGCCGAAACGCGTTGGTCAATTATTAAAGTTGTTCTTCTTTCTTCAAGTGTTGCTGGAGTTCCTGCTTAGATAATTTTATTAAAGCAGAAATTTGGTTGAGTAGTCCACTCAAGTTACTCAGATTAAAGATTACTACAACTACAGCCTTCTGTATCAGCAAACCTGTCACACAAGCTGGCAACATGTAACAAAATCCAAATGGAAGAGGTTTGTTTGTCTGTTTTTTGGTTTTTGAAATAACCCCCAGTACAGATGTTATGAATGGGGAAATTGTCCACACATCTCTAAACCATTTGTACAAACCTTTATACGTGCTTTTAAAGCTATAAAGTTAGGCATTTTAACATGAGACTTTATGGGGATTGATTTGCTTTTAAATCCAACCTCAAGTGGCCATTGGAGGAACTGCCTCGGCCTGCACTGGCATCAGTTTTTAGCCCAAGTGGTCGCCACCGGGTCGCAATATGGATGTCTTTGTAGTTTGCATGCACAACAAATGGTTATTGTTTCCAAAGTTGCCTCTGACAGTAGTTTTTAATATACCGTTATCACAAACTGGCTTTGCAAAGCCCTCCAAACCACCCACCACACCCACCACCTATGTCCACCACATATTTCAGTACCACCTTTATAACTGCCTCCCTTTTGTAAGTATAGCCCTGACTCACACCAGTAATTATGTGTTTTCAACCTCTGCTGCCTTCGACTAATTTAACCACAGATTGAAATGAAATGACCCCCCCGACACACACACACACACACACACACACACACACACACACACACACACACACACACACACACACACACACACTCCCCAAACCCCCACACCCCACCAACCGCTACCTCTACTACACAGACGCCGTGCCGAGTGGCAATCAGGAGTCTGAATGAACTGTGTTTCCTCAGCAGACACAAGGCTGATTCCAAAGCTAATAGTCATTGTTTGAAGTGACACCACTGCCCTGGCATTTGCTTAACCTTCTGTCTTATGCACAAGGCAGAGTCAATGCACAATCCCTCCTTAATTAATATCTTCCCTCTCTTTCCACTCTGCCACTCCCCCCACCTCTATTTCATCCCTCTACTAACAGAGAAGGAAAAAAGAAAGATGGATAGTGTCATTTTTACATTTTCCCTGCTAAAACAGCTATTGTTTGCACAAATGTGCCTTCCTTTCTGTCTTTTACAGTTCAATAGCCCACGGCGCCGTAGTGGGACCTTCTCAAAGAATATATGTAAGTGACATTTTAACAGCTTTTTAACAGCTTTCACTGTTATTATCCGTAAAGTTTAATTTGATAAGTAGCAGTTTTTATTTTTCCTGATGGAGTCCGCCTTTCTTGGACTTAGTGTTATAGAGGAATCTCAAAATGGAGACACTGGACACTGCAGAAAACAACAACCAAAAGATTTTCATGATGCACTTCCATGATATTGTCTCCTGTTCAGATTACCCAAACAAGATTTGGAACTCATGGCAAGTCTAATCAGACGGTTCCTTGCATATTACTATGTGCACAAGAATCTCACAAAAGAAATCACACAAGAATCATCACATCAGGAGTTTCTGAAATACTCAAACCAATCTGTCAAACATGCCTAAATGCACTGAGTTATTCTTTAGAACACTGACCGGTCACTTTATTAAGGTGATAAAGTCCTCCAAACAAGGATTATTCAGCAATTTTTATTTGGTGACACATGCAAAGAGAGCAGCAGGGGTGGGTAGGGGTTTGAAACATCTCACCTAAATAGAAAGCTCCATACGGGTTAGAGTTGAATGTGCATAAAGGTTTTTGGGAGTTGTTTGTGGTTAGCATGTAGATCAGCTGATCTACCAGGATCACAGCTGAGTTTGACTTTGTGCCTGAACTAACCTGATGCTCAGTTTATTTAGATTTTGACTTTTCTAAGGAATACAAAGAAGGCCCCATCTACATTTTCCTTAAATCCCTGGAACACAGATTCTTTTGTCACTTTCCAAACAGAAATACTGAAAAATAACTTAAAGTGCAAATTATGAATGCCAAATGAAAAAAATATGCCAAAGAAACATAACATGAAATAAACCAAAGGAATAAAAAGCAAACAAGGTTTTAGAGAGTTCCAAAAAGGGATAGGATGAGAGCCTCATTTATATTGAACTGTAATCAGATCAACAGTATTACAAGATCTGAGATCAAAAATAAGATCAAGTTTGGGCGCTGTAGATGCCAGAGATAAGTCTTTTTTTGGTATATAAACACAAAATATAATCCACAATATGTTTAGTCCAAGAACTCACTGGTCTTAATATTGGTGTGACACTATCTCAAAATGGCCTTTACACTCAGACTCATTTAACTGATACCATCCAGTGATATTTTAAAAAGTCAAGTTAAAAGTATGATTTTTCTTCCCCATTTATCTATGCAGGGGTCCAATAGGAAGTTAAATTTGCATACTCTGAACAACATTGTTGTGATAACCATGAAATTTAAGAATAAAAAACGCACATTTAAACAATTTTAAAGAATCCAGCTCTACAGTCTTATTGTTTCAGACTCGCACTTGCTTTTAAATAAAGTGAAGTTAATAAAGTAAAGTTACAGAAGTAAAGTGAATATTGCTGGTGGCATTCACACTTCTGCTATTCTAGCAGTACTTCTCTCACTCACTGAGAGAGATTCACATCCTGCAATAAAACAGCTAGCTAAGACAGAGTTACTCACTTTGGTGCAGTTGGGCTGATGGAAGATCTGGAGATTTAAAAACTAGCGATGACTAAATTCTTAATTTAATCACCAGTTTGTCAATTGCTTGAACTTGACTTTTGAGCTGCCCTGGTAAACTGCCCTGTTGTGCTCTGCACCTTGGCTTGACTGATTCATTGCAGTTTGCTATCCTATGATAGCTTGTAGCATTTTACATTTTGTTGGCATTATGACATTTTTGTGATGTGTATTCTTGTTTGATGTACCACCAACAACGTTCCGCACTAATTCCAATTCAACTGCTCTAAATGAAAACTTGTGCGTTTTTTCACAGCATTATTACTGGGATATTTTGGCAATAGGTCTGTAGTGATTTGACAGGCTGGCACTACTGTTACTCATCAGGACTGGTGAAGGATCCTCGTGATTACATGTATTGGTTTAAAACAAATGTTAGTGGAAGGAAGCATGCTATTCAAGCACATGATGCATTCTGCACCACTTGGCAGATGTCATCAAAACTGACCTACAATGGGAGTCTTCAAGATAAGACAAACAAACAAAAGATCATCGAACATACCATTGGCTAAGCTTGAGGGTAAATGGAAATTCAAAGATATACACAGCGACACATTTCTCTGCAGGTGTCATGGAGGATGGAGGATTTACATTACAATTGCACAGATTGGCAGATAGCCTTCTGTGTTAAATCCACCTTTTTTTCAACACCCCAAGACTTCAGTATACCCCGAGACTCACACTCTAGACTCCACTCTTCTAAATAAGAATCAATGTCTAGTCAAGACTGAAGCCTTGCCAATAAGACCAGGAATAAAGTCGGAGGTAAACAATGCCATGACTGCTCTTGGTCTCCAACAAACACTCTGAATCCTAATCCCTCTTCTCTAAAGCTCTCTCCTCTCTTACTTAATTCTATCCTATTCTTTTTTTTTTTATTTATGAGTGCTCCATCAGACCAAAGAGCAAATGTAATCTACTCACAGAGAGCAAAACAGTGACAATGTGACTAATCAAAGAAAAGAACAGCTGACTTGAAACTGTATTAACATATTACAGACACATTATAATCATTATTCCTACACTGAAATTGAATCAGTCATTTCCATACACTGAATGATTGAATGTGGTGTGATTGTATTAGCTGAAAGCTGTTTATTATTCTACTCTAACAAGCTTTCAATCCTTGGAGTTGCTATGCAAGAATATTGCACCTTGTCCTGATTATAAGGATTATGATGCAGCAATTTTAGAATGCTGTTGTGATTAGAGTTTGACTGAAATGGGGCACGTGCCAATATTCATACTTTTGGAATGCAGTTGCTGATAGCTAGTTCTCAGGCAGTCGTAATGGGAAATTTGAACTTTTGCACATTTCTGCTTCTGCCAAGACTTAACTCTTGCCACGATAACATTCAAAATTAAGCAGCATACAACACCTCAACTATTTGATCTGCATTCATAAAACTAAACTATTTTCCATCATGTCATCTTTGAAAAGAGAAAGAGGCAGCTTTCCAAATACGTACTGTATATGCATTGACTAAAGTGAAGCTAAAGTAAAATAGCCCGCAGTTCCATGTATCACCTCCTATACAGCCCTATACTGTGAGCGACCCTAAATCTTTTACCCATAGAATGGCTGGCCTTGTATCACAGTGTAACTTCAGTTCTACATTTTCACCAATTTGTCAGTATGTCAACAAAAACCATTTTAAATATTCTAAAGAAACTGATAGCCTAATTCCTATACCGATTGAGCATGCCTTTTTTGTTCTTACACCCGATCTGTCATTTACTGAAGCTTAGTGAGGAACTCTAGGTACATCTTTACCTTCAGTTATTGATGAGACTGCATTGTGCTGCAAAAGTTTAATGTTTAAGCAAAACTACTTGGTAATTGGCTTCATCCAGACCGTTAAACCTGTCTGATCCACTAAGTTGAGTGACTTGTCTACTATCATTACAAGAAACATTGGTTTCGTGGAGGAACATGCTGAACCGTTTTTACTCTGCACCACTCCACTCTCCTCTTAGAATCCTGACAAAACATGATGTATCTGATATCCCTGTGTTGGTGTTGCTCCTGAATCATCATAAAGATGTTTGTCCAGGATAATAACTGTCTATTGTCCTGATAATAACCTTCTCAACTGGGTATACTTGTGCTTTCTCGCAACAAGCCCCTTTCTCATTTATCTTTTGTTTCTCAGAAAAACACTTTCTGGGGGACTTAAGAAGGAAGGTACAGGAGGAAACACCATTGAAAGCAAAGTTATAATGAAAAAAAGTTTTAATGATTTATTAGACAGAGTAATTTGATATATAGAGACACATGTATCAGGAAAGTTGTATTCTGCTGGCATTCTTTCAGAAAAACGAATAGGATGATTATATGGAAAGTAGAGAATTAACTTCCCACTGGATAGAAGCAAATATATTCAATTCATGTGTCTTGCAGCACCTCTCAGTTTAATTAACCACCAGCAACAAAATTTTCATGTCATTATTTTCTGTTCGCAATATATTCGTCCAGAATATCGAAACCTAAACGACACTTTGGATATTAGCAAGTGGAACAGTGCAGAAGTTTAGCTTAAACATATCTTTTTAGAAGGAGAATGGCGTATTGAGCAGAATTAAAGTAAAGTTTTGTGTGTCACTGTTACTTGTTTGTGTAATGCTTCATCATTAACAGGAATCTGTGATCTTCTAAGACCATAAAATGAATGAAACAGCAAACCCTCGCCGTTTGGTATCGTGGCTAAGCTTGCGTTGTATGCGTCAAATAGGACAGGACCCATCTGGACAGCGAGGTCAGTCATTTGCTTTGCCTGCTGTGTTTGTAGTAGCCCATTTTTTCCTCTCATTCACTTTCTCTCTCTGGGGGTGTCCAATGAAGTGGTCAGCAGTTGACAGGTGCTGCCGTGGCTGACAGGCCAAACACAGTGTGCAAGTGTATGTGCGTGTGTGCCCGTGTGTGCGTGCTCGCACGCGTATGGTGGGCACTGCTTTGGGGCCTGTCAGCCCTGTGCTGCAGAGCATGGCAGGAACAAAGCCACAGGGACAAGGAGTCAATGACATCTCTCTCTCTCTCTTTTGCTGTATGTCTCTCTGTCACCTGCATTTATTTCAGCTGCCCTCTCCAAAATTTTGCCATGCAAGTATGAAAAGTAGAGAAATGCAATGTTTTTCTCGTAACAGAGCAGACCATTAGGGTTTGAATTTTGTGGTGTAACCCAAGACAATGAGGGATTATGGTGTCATGGTGTGAAGACTGAGCAAATAACTTGGTGGGTGGGCCTGACACTCATGACACAGAGAACTCTCGAGGGAGCGCTGATATGTGCAGAGAGCCGTAGTAGGACAGCACTTTTTGTCTTTTTATTAGCAAGGCTAGCAACATTTTGGCTCAACTGTTTGGAAAATGTCACTTTAGCATGCTAACTTTTGCTAATCAGCGTTCAGTGGGTTTGTGGGCTTCAATGATTGGTAGAACGTTTTACTTTGGTTTGGACATTTTGGACAAAAACCTGTGAGTGTGGCCTGCTGGACATAACATAAGTCATAAGTCAGTAAGATTTGCTCTATCTTAATGCATTTGTAAACAGTCTGGTATCTGCCAATTTATCTCTCTCAGGCCTAAGACGAGTTCTGACCAAAACTGCTACACGGAAAGAACTTGTACCCATGTTTAAATGTTCCACACAACACAAGACCTGGAGGATTATTTCATGTATGAGTCCTCTTAAGCCAAAGTCACTGAAGATGGTTTTGATGGCTTTACTCCTCTGCAATCCACAGATCACAAAGAGCCCTAAGACTTGATGTAGAGACTGTCCTACAAAACCTCTACACCCCACATTCATGGGTTCACGGTTTGCCTTTCCCCCCCCTGAATCTAACAGTCAGCCATCAGGGCCATCTTTCTTTCCTGGGCCTCCTCCAACCGGTCTTCCTGCGGGACAGTCAACTCCAGCTGGATGATTTGCTTTGACACCTAAGACAACAGAGCTATATCAGGCCCGAGTGTGGCAGTTATGATGATGTCCAGGAATCTCCGTTGCCTCTCTAGGCCGACAAGGACTTGTCTGTCGCTTCCTGTGACAGACCAGCACCCTGCCCTGCGCCTTACTTTGAAGAGGGGAGGAGCTGCGGGCCCAACGAAGTTGATTGTGCGCTTTGTTGAAAGTTCCAGGTTGATAGCTGCTGATGCTGTGGCGGTGGTGGTGATGTGGTCATGGAACTAACAATACCTGTTGTTTCCCCAGATCCTTGCAGAGCTGCTATGAATGTGTTCCTGCTGGCAGAGGTGACAAACAGGTGAGTCAGCCAGGCCAGAGCTGGACAGATTCCCTTCAAATTCCTGGTGAGGGAGGTAATTGTGACTGTTAATTCAATACCAATAATTACCAGTAATTGTTACTGAATTGCTCAAATGCTTTGAGAAATATATTTTGCTGGGCTGAGAAAACATATCCAGTTGGACGCTCCAAACTTCTATAAGAAGGACTCGGACAACCTGTCTTTAAGCACCGATGGATTGCTGGACGCATGTTAGATATTATTGTAATAAACATCATTTATAGTTACTGAAATATTTGCTCATGGTTGGCCTGCAGCTACATCCCCCTTTATAATACATAGCACAGCTTTTATGCCCGTCGGAATATTCTTATGATGCAGACTTCCATTTCCTCGTCACACTCCCAGCTGCACTTAAGATATGGCTTAGTTGCTAGTGGTGGATCCTCATCAGGCTTGACCAAGGGAGTGTGTGTGTGTGTGTGCACACACTGCTACTCACCATGTTGGTATCTAAATTAAATTGTCTTTATCTCCTACAGAAAAAAAGGAAAGGGGAGGATGGGAAGCGCTGGGGAGTGGGGGTGAAAATTAATTTGTTAGATCAAAAAAATATTTAATTTTGCTGCACATCAAACAAACTTTGTCTTCAGACAGGGTGTACTGAGACAGGCCCGCCTTTTTCCTTCTTCTTCTTCCTCTTCTTTTTCTTCATCTGCTTCCTCTTTTTTTTCTTTAATTAAAAAAGCATCCTATTATTACAGCAGATGAAAAGGAAACATCTATTCAAACACTACAGTCGTACCGGACTACCACTAATCTTTTGGTAATTATTTTTTAATTGAATCTTTTGAACACAAAAGCCCTGAACAGATGCTTGCATTACCGTGGTCCCACATCATGCGCCACGCCATGTATACGAGATGATGCCTGCCTCGCCACAAGCGAACAGCAGAACAACATGGAAATGGAAGAGAGGGGAGTCGAGGAAGGCAGAGAGGAGAAAAGGACTTTGATGGAAGTAGGCGAGAGGATTGGGAGGTCTGGAGAGATGGAAAGTTTTGAGTAGATGAACAGCTCAGCACCTCTTTAAATGTCTGAACATGCACATGTGTTTGTATGCACATACACACACACACACACACACACATACACACATACACACACACACACACACACACACACACACACACACACACATACACACACACACACACACACACACACACACAGAAGAGAGCCTTTCTGCAGAAGCGTACATTTGGATATAAACTGAGAGGTCAAGCAGCTTGAATTTTAACTGCGCCTTCTTGCCTCCGTCACTTTTCCTCGCAATCCTTCTTTTGCCTCAAGTCTGGACATCTCCAAACTTCAGCATCTAAAGAGTGCTGATTCTGAGCACATAATGATCGGTCTTAAGAGGATGGAAGGGGGGCGCGTTACTTGAAAGAGAAAAAGCCCCAAAAGATGAACCCAGTCTCAACTTTCCAGCTTTTTCGCCTCCCGGAAAGGACCTTAAAAACACCTTATTACCACAGTGTTCCCCATTTCACTGACATTTGATACGGTTCTGAATTTGAGCGAGGGATCCGGGATGATGTGTGCAAAAGTTCTCACTATGAGATGCTTGAGAAGCGCTTAAAAGACATGTTGAGGGAGATGCAAAGAGGGGCTTAAGGAGCAGGCAAATAGGAGCGGCTCGGAGAAAGAGACATCTTTAGCTTGGCTTTATGCAACACTATATTGGCTCTTAATCATGTCGAGTACCCGTCAGAGCTTGCCAAAGCAGGTTCAATCACATTACTCCTTCATTTTATGTGTGTGTGAGTGGGAAGGAGTGTTTCCTCTGGCTTTTATGTGCTTGCGTGTGTGTCTGCATAACACAAAATGCCGGCGAATGTGAAGGTGTAAGCATGTACTTACACTGGCTTGGTGGAGTTATGATCACAGCATTTTGGGCCTCACCTTTGAATGATAAATACACTCGTATATATATAAATATATATGACATCAAAATCTCCCTCTCATCTTAAACAGTGTATTTTTTCATCTTAATATATTTTTTAATAGTAGTAATAAAACAAAAAAGGATTATGGTTATGTTTTTTATATATTGTGAACTTAGACCAAGTAGGTATACAGTATTTGAGCAAGGCTTTTTTTAAGTTATAGCTACAGGTTACATGTCATGCACTGGAAATCTTAAAGTAAATGTTTTTAAACAGTACACAGTCCTGTCGGAAGCATTTTTGTCATCCAAACAACAGGGTCAAAGCGTATGGTGACTTACACTGCACTTGACAGCAGTTCTAGGGATAAAGGCCTGAGAATGCATTGATACTGATAGTGTCCTCAAAAAAAAGCAAACATACCTATGTGAACCAAATATGAGAACCAAGTGACCTTAAAGTGAACACTACACTTACCCAGTAATCGGAACAGGTGAAGGAAAAAATATAGGAAGGCCAACAGTCACATATTCTGATTTTGATCAGTTAGAGTTACCCATCATCATCAACGACACCTTTGACCTCAAAGGTTTAACTGTCAGACCAGCTCCATCAATAATAAGAGAAGCTTGAGAAATATGGGCCCCAGATTTGGGAGAAACAGCTTAAGCGAAATGTGCACACGTATGGACGATACGTGCGTCTCCATCAATTTTCTAAATCTTCAAAGCTGGCTAATGACAATGAAGTGTTGACTTGAAGACAGATAATGGTGATAGAAAGAGAAAGATGCTGTTTGGGATGTGGGATGGCAAGGCGCGGGTGGTGGGGGTGGGGAGGGATTGTGCGACGGAGAGGACCGAATGAGAGATCAACAATGCCATAAATAACCTTGGGAGAAGTCACCTATCCTCCCGCAGGCGACAGCTCGTCAGGGAAATGAATGGGTTGTCACTGTCGTCTTTGTGCCCATAGCTGAGGGCACTGAAGCTGGCACCGCTGCACTTGCAGACACAAACACAAGTGGGGAAGAAAAAGAAGCTTTTCTTGCTTTCATTTTTTCCTTTTTTAACGTCTTTGACCCCCCCCCCCCCCCCCCCCCACACACACACACACACACACACAGCACATCACAAACACACAGGTTCACAAACACTCTTTGAAAGCATGCATCCACTTAAGCAAAATTGACACGCCAAAGCAAGGAGTAGAGTCAATGGCGTGCACGGGAATGTAGAAGCTTGCACACTCTCCAGCCCACTCACTCAGCACTCACGCTCCTCTCAGTGTCTCCGTCTGTCTTCCCCTCTCTATATATCTCCATTTGTCTCTCTGGACTCCAGGTGTGTTGCTTGGATTTCATCCCTGCAGCATTTTATTCTCAGCCGGCACAAAATTTACCCACAGTTCAACAGGCTCCGGCACCGCATCGCGCGCACACACACACACACGTAGACTCTGCGAGGGAAACCAGCGTGTGTGTGTGTGCGAGTGGTGGCTTTTTGTGCTTCTCGGATGAAACAGATCAACAGCTCAGAGCTATACGCACATTGTTTATCAAATTACAAACACCTTCATTACTCGACTATTTTTGCCAGGAGAGATTTGTTCAAACATGTTGTGAAATTAGTGCAGATGTTGTCGTTATTTGTTTATTTACCTGATGTGTTTTATTCATAATAACAATGCTGTCATCATTTCTGATGGGGATGATACACTTTTCTAGTCTGCCTTCAGCTGTTCTTTAGAGATCACAGCAATAAACGCCCCAAAATTTGACATTATTATTGAACATTTAAATAGAAGAAGAATGTTTGGGCCTATTTGTTCTTCACATTTCCCTTTGAAGTAAACAACTGGAACTAGCTCCACCTTGAGTAGCTATAAAAGTACTACTTACACATTGATGGGTTACTTTTGATAAAAGTACAAGGCTCAATTTTCTTATAAACTTCTATTTTCCAATTACAAATATAACACTTTACTGATAATACTTTACACTTTTGTGTTTCCACTCAGTTTGTATTTTAGGTTTCTTCTCATTTTGGATTTTACCCAGTGTAGTATTCATAATAACATCAACAACCTTGAGTGCACCAACATTATATTCATCTTTAGGCAGAGATCTGGATTCCAGGAAACTAACACTGAGTATTTTTTAACATCCAGCAGATCCATTAAGGTTTATGATTAAGATTTATGTTTTTGCCATATACTACACAAGCGCCATTTTTCAGAAACTGAAAGTAATTTTGGCCTTGCAGCTTTTGTTTTATACGTTTTTCTGTAGGCAAAAGTTTTATAAAGAGAGGGTTGATGTTTGCTTAATCCTCACCTTTGTTCTGTGGCCCAACCCTAACCCTAACACTAACTTCAAAAGTTATCAGTAAATGTAATTTGTGCAATTTCTTAAAAGGAAATTGTTTGCAACAAAAACAATCATTTTAACTGACATGAATAAAAAAAATATTTACAAAAAAAGTGTTAAGTAGGGTTAAGGCTTTTACACACTGGTGATGTAAAATTAATTTCAATATTTCATCCAACAAAAATAGGTTTCAAACTCTTCTTCACGTATTCATAATTATTCTTAGCTCACAACAACTGCATCATTTCAAAGGAAAATCCTCATTGCTTGATGTCGACTTCATTTCTTCACAGTATATTTTTTGAAGATGAAAAAAATGCAGTGCTTTCAGTGTGTATATACATTACACAACAAATTCAGATCTGAAAAATTTTGAATTTTTGTCATTTTTTTTTGCCACACACTCAGTGTGTAATGGCCTTAGCATTAACAAATATGATGGGTTAGCAGTCTGAACATGTGTGAACATGCATGTAAATACTATCAGTTTGTGCACACGATTGAAATATGTCCCTCACTATATTGTATGGCTTGAGAAAGGAACTCCCAGAAATACATGAGCAACAGTCACAAAAATCTCTTGCACACAATCCTTGGCATGAATTGCCACCTCTTACACACAGCCCTGCCCCTAGGCTCTCTTTGTAAATACCAACAGTACTTTTTTAAATTTGTGCTATCGCAAGGCGTTAGCAAATCTGGCTCTTGATCATAATATTGTCCTAAGTAGATGTCACAGAAAAAACAGTATTGAGCAATTTTCCTTAAACGCTTTGAAAATAGAAAGTAATAATACTTATAAATCATGTTCTAACCTATAATATGTCATTGGAGTGTTTTCTAATTAAATGAACATGGTATTGTTTGTTTTTGGTTGCAGAACACTCGGCTTTGTCGTGGTATCCGTCCCTTCTGAAAGAAAAGCCCACACCTTTGCTTAATATTTTGAAGTCTGCTAAGCCCGAGTGTGTCTGCATTTATGAAGGTTTGTGTGCATTTCTCTGTGAAATAGTTGCTTTGTCAGTGAACAAGCTGACATGTCAAAAATACATAACTCCAGCATTATTCCATGTATTCACATCTGAAAAAAAGTCACAGGCTCCTTTTATACGGGGAATGGCTTCACAATTCATTTCAATTTCCTGCAGGGCCCGAGTGACTTCAGAGAGCGAGTAATCTGACGAAGAACTCCATTTAGCCTCGCACTTACATCTTAACCCCAAAACCCGATATTTCACAAATATGACTCTATTGCATGCGAGGAACGCTGCCTGTCGAGTTTATTTAATTTGAAAAAGGTCTGGGCGGAACATATTGCAGCCCCTCCCTCTCTGACATCAAACCCTTGCCTAAAGTGGCGCTCGGCACAAGAAACAGGACTACTTACATCACAAAATGGGCTCTAAATGCAAACAGGCATAACTAGGGACAGCCAAATCATACACTCCACCCCCCCTTCATTTTCTTTTCTTTTTTTTTTTAACCCCCTTCATGTGGAAGAGAGTTCGGGGGCCTTTTTTTCTTCAAATTTCACACTGTGTTGTATTGTGCTTGGATAAAAATGAAGCGGAGAAATGAGGAGAAAGGGACAGAGTGAGAGAGAGGGGATGGAAGAGAAGAGAGAAAAATCAATAGTGAGGACATAGCTGGGGGGTTTCCATATTACATTTTGCATAGACGTCGGCTGTAATTTGCCTTTGATCTCAGTCCCAAGATGACTCACTGAAGCCATCTTCCACAGCCAATTGGGGGTGCGGGGAGTGAAGGGAGGGCGGCGGAGAGGCAGGGAGGGATAGAAGGAGTGGGTGGAGGGTTAAAGATGGAGAGAAAAGAAAGAGAAGGGTGGTGTGTGTGTGTGTGTGGGAAGGGGGAGGTAGTCGACCACAAGTCCTAGATGCCAGGCCAGGGCTTCATACATTCTGCTGAGATGTCTTTTTTGTTACAGATTGGATGTAATGCAGATTCCACTGGCTGCTCATAGAGCCACATGTAAGTCCAGTATGTCCAGTTCACCCAGACAGATGAAAGCACTGTGCCAATCAGCGTTTTTTCTGTCATGGGAACATGTAAAAGTTTTCAATTACAAGTAAATTAAAAGTCCTGCAATCTATATTTTTATCCCTTATAACAATTAAATGGTTTATTTCAACATTTTCACATCATTATTTATTCAGAACCCTAACCCTTGTTGTCAGGCCAGTCTTCATATACACTGCTGTGGCACACTGGTTCTACTGGTCTGTGATTGGGGCTTTTCTTTCATGTTTTTTTTTCTTTTATACAAATTCAGTTCATCTTTAGAATATTTATTTAACCAAAGTGTCAATTGTCACGCGTTCAAGTTTTTTGATTGCAAGTAAAGTAAAAGTCAAACATAACTATATGTCACTCATAACAAAATAATTTACGTCAAGTTGCTTTAAATTATGAACATCAAGATAAAAAAAAATCATACAAAATGGCCCCATTTCACATCATTATTTATTCAGAACTAATGAATCATTATAATTAATAGATTAACATATGAGTGACACTTTAATATAGTGGGTTTAAGTCTATGGAGCCAATTTGAACTCTTTTCCATTCTCTTTGATCAGCTCATAAAATGTGATGCAGTATAAAATAAACAGTCAGTACAGGCTGTCGAGGCAAATATATATACGTGGATTCAGTGTTCAGCCATACCACAGTGTAAACATACTCTTGCTGTCTTTTGCTAAAGTAAAAAAGGTTTTTTTAGCATAATAGCGATCCAAGACTTTTCAGTTAAATTCTAATCAAAGTAATTCTAATCTTTCATACTTTTTGTATGAATATTATTGTGTAATATTATGTGCTGGTAACAAAGTCTTGGCTTACCTTATAAGAACAATCTCATTCTCAAATAAAATATGTTAAATTCCAGTTTAACCCTTAAATTTTGATGACTCTAAACTAGCAGAAACAGAAGCTACTCAAGTCAAATGCCTTGATGGGAAAACACTATAAACAGTTTCAGATCATCTGGCTGCAGTGTTTCATCGCTCAGCCAAGAAACACTTCAGTCTGAAGATGAACCAAATCAGCTTTATGGGATACTCAAGCACAGTATTCTCAGACTTTACATGCTGTAAATGTATTGAATGTAAGCAGTATGCTGACTACATGGAATAAACGTACATCGAAACAATGTACTGAAACTCTCGCAGTGAGCAACGGACGATTTAAAATCAGTCTGGGCGGTGGAATGCTATGAAATAATGAATGAAGACATAAAAGTAATTAATAGATAGAGCTGTCTCTGAGAGAAAGGAGAGGAGGATTCGTCATCTCTTCTCTACACAATGCCATTGTTCCTTGCGACATTCACCAGCCGCTGTGTTATTAATGATCCTGCCTTGCAGAACATACATTTTTCTCTTTCCATTCTCGGTCGGAAACTTTTTTGGAGCTTTTTGTCCTTCGTCCTTCATCTCCCATCCCCCACCACTATTGCCACTATTGCCTGTCACCATCCTTACCATCCTCTTTTTTCCATATAAAATTGTTCAGGTATTGTGTCACTACCCAGTACATTCTCTCTAGAGAGGCAGGTATGCCCAGGAGTACTGTATTTTGAAGAACGGGAAATTTGGCTGGAACTTTTTTTCCCAAGATAAAACTTTTGTTCTTTCCATTGCTTTGGTGTTTTGTCAGGATGTTCCGGCGTAGCATTGTTTCAGTGTAACATTGTGACTAAAAAGATGCTTCCATGCACATCTGACATTGATGAAGTTGCTGGTGTGATGCCAGCAGCTCCTCAAATGTAGCTGAATTTTGGTTTGTTTCACAGATACAGTCTAAGCAAAACACAAAAAAGCTGACTGAAAATCATCCATTCATCATCCATTTACTTTTAGAGACAATAGTTTCTAAAAGTGAAGTGAGTAGGCTTTCCACCCTTTCCATCAGAAAAGAATGCCTAACCCTAACACTAATCATAATTATGACCCTAACCTTAAAACCACATTGTGAACTTTCAAATTCATGAGGACTGGCATTTGGTCCCCACAAGTGACTGTTGGCTCCTTCAAGTATACTGGCATTCCAGTTTTTGGGCCTTCCAAAGTTGCTTAAACAAGTACGAACACACACACTCTTCCCCATTAACCCCGTGGCCAAGTTTACCATTAGAGTTAAACCAGTTGTCTTCAGTACAATCACGCAAATTATATAATCTGTTCTGAGTCCTTCTGTCTCATCATGTAACCCCAGAAAGACTCCATGAAATCCTTGTAGTCAGACAGGTTCATCTTCATTTTTTTAAATAGCAAAGCCAGTCAAACACCATCAGGTCAGGTAAGCCTTTACAGTTACAAACGCAGGAAATTTATGTTACTTGCTGTCAGTAATTACAAACAATGCTGTTTTAGACCAGCTGCTGTTTTTTTCTCTTATTTTTCCACTCTTTAAAGTTAAAAAAGTCCATTCAGTGTTAAATTGGCAACTCGTGATGCTCTAGTAAGTTTCCACCTATCCTGCATTTCTGTCATAATTTGGCCCTTACTTGTCAAACATACTGGAGTGTGTTTTTGTTCTCATGCTAGCACCCAGTTTCTTGGTGTGGGTAGCAGAATTTGATATTATTTGAGGCTTATTCCTAATCGCCCAGACGGTAAATATTGCACATTTCTTTTGCGGTGGGCTAATGGGCATGTAACTTTATAGGCAAACATGTGAAGTGGTATTCCTCCAGTGACTGGGAGTTTAGAGGTAGTGCCAGGCACTCCCCGAAGATGAAAGATTTGTCAGATGGCACCGTCTAGCTCAGCTCATGCACTTATGAGAAACAGACCTTCAGGAGAGGCTAAGTGTCCAATCTCTTGTGACTAAGAACAGTAAAAGAGCACAATCATCGGTAAATGGACTATTTCAAAACCAGAAGCATGGCTCCCCGTGTGTTTTGGCATCGTCCCCTGTTGAAATGTACACCTTCACCATCCTTCGCCAGGAGTGCACTGCGGATTATTGCTATTATTACACTTCATAAATCACCTCCTTTCACAAGATTGATGATTTTCCAGTCCACGCTTAGCACGTTGCGGTGGATCTTTTTCAAAAAATTTGGTTTTTTATCCTGAAGATTCAGGTCCATTTGGCTGTCGATCTTCTGCGCTACGGCTGAATTAGCATGCAGCCTCAATAATCTACCCCCTCGTCTCTCATGGCTCAGTCCACAATCCCTAATGATGAAATGAATTACACCGTCTATTGTCAGAGTGCTTTAATCATATTAGCTTCTGCTAAAATGACAGAGCATTGTTCGGGGCCCCAGACAAAAGAAGACACATCTAAGGTACAATGGACTTCGGATCTCTCTCAGTGAATTACATTAATTCTAAATAACGTCACGTTAAGCTGCCTGTCCAATAGAGGGAGTGAAAGAGGTTTGACTGGGATGGCATTTGTACCTTCATCACTGCTCCTAATGAGACACTAGCCTATAATACTGACAGATGTTCACGGACATGGAATGATATTTTTTCCCCACTTAGAAATGGGTTTATTATATCTGTCCATCTTATTAGAGTTATTTGTATAATTGGTCCTTTATTTGTATTTTTTAAGTAAATTTTATGAATAAAATACTTTAAAAAATCTTGTAAAAGTATTTGAAAAGTTTAAAGACACAGATGTTCACGTCTTACACCATATGGCCAAAAGTTTCTGAAAACTGTTTTCTACATATGTTACTTTTTGATGCAGCAGCAGCTATTGAAAGCCTAACCTAACCCAGTGTGCGTACATTTATAAGGGCTACCCACACTGCAAGAAACTAATCCAGGGAGACACAAAATGACAACTTAAGATGAAGTGAAATAAGCAGGTCTGGACTAAAACTTATCTCAACTCTAAGGAGAGAGGAGGAAAGAATTACAAATGAGACCAAAAAATACCTTTGATTGACGACAGGATGGTAAATATGTTAAATAGCTACAGTTGGTATTTGTAGATACATCACTGCATGTGTGGGTGAAGCTTTAGGTTGCCTTTTTAAAAGAGACACATCCTGAGAGTTATTCAAGCAGATATCCAGAGTTTATTAGATACAAAACGTGATCTCTGTAGACTGTGTTTAAAAGTAGATTCCCAGTCTAAAAAGTAAAATCAATGCAATAATGTTACCCGGAAAAAGTCAGAGAAAGTGTCAAGTTATTAAGATGACTATCAGAGTTGGGTCTCCGTATACTTTTGGCCTTTTAGCATCTCCCCGTATCATACTGAAAGCAAACACAGACTCGCGTGCAGGCAGGCTCATGCTTTTGCTGCGGGAGAATTGCTAAACAACTGACCGAGCGCTTAATTCAATCATTTCTACCGGGTACTAGCCCACCCCTGTCGCTGTTCATTGATGAAGGCTCTTTAAGGAGAGCAATATTTAGCATATCTGGCTAAATGGTCCTAACAAGCCCCAGCTTGCACCGTGTTAAAAATTAATAAATAATAAAAGAAGGAGAAAGTGTGAGGTTGCCAGGGAAATAATTTGCCTCTCTTGAACTGATGATGGCATGCACTTTATGCAAATTGGTGTCTTGGGACAACAAAATCCCTCTTAATACATATGCAGATTTCATAAAAGAGAGAGAGAGACCTGAGTAAGGAGGGAGGAGATGAGAGAGCGTGTCTGGAGGTAGGAAAGGAAGATGATAAATAAGTCAGCATTAAAGTGAAAGGGTGTATGTGAATTTCATGTTCATAAAATCAATGTAAAGCTCTAATTCTTTTGATAGTAAGATAAAAAGATTTGTGTATGTATGAGAGAGACGGTGTGTTTGTAGCGTACATCAAGTATGTAATGCTGCAGGCAGTGTGTGTGAAAATCACCAGTAACTGCAGTAAATCTCAATAACAAAACATTATTTGTCCCTCTAACTTATAGCTAAACTTGCCTACATCTTTGCATTTTATTTCGAAGTAATAATCTGAAGTTGTGCTATATTTTTATGCACTGTCAACATTTTTGTTATCAGCTGTCACTTCATCTTATAATTCTATCATTAGAGGATAATTTGGCTTGCAGATAATTATGTCATGCCATATTTTTAAACACCTGGACTTTCCATGACTACTTAATATGTAGGGTCCTTTCTATATAATCGACTAAAAATGTGGAGTTGCATTTTGGTGAAGTCTGGTCATAGACTGTATATAAAAAATTAATGTGACATCATCTATTTATTTCCGGACTTTCTGAAGCATTGATATTAGTTTTTTTTTTAGGTAATACAGTAATACATTATAAAATATTTATAATAATTGGCGTGATACAGTTGGTCACACAAGCCATAAATTACCGGATAGAAACTGCTCTGGAAGGAACCAACGGCTCAAACACTGTGGAGAACTCCAGGTCAGTTACTCAAATTAGCAGAAGCTAAGGCCGGTAGAAAGCTATTCCCTACAGTTAACTCGGTCACCACACTGGTCAAACAAAGCAACCGTATCCCTAAAAGTGTCTACACCATGCTGAGGACGTCTCACAGTAGGTCTTATGTACCTATTACCAACCTGATGAATGCTGCCTTTTCATGAGGAGCTGCACATTTGTACTATCCGATCAGCAGCATTATTGCGTCCCTTCAAACTGGGTAAAGCAGCACATTATGTTTAATTTGTGGGCAAAAATCATTGACAAAAGTCTCATGCAAGAGAAAAAAGATTTCCCCTGCTTGTCAGAAATCAGGAGACAAAAAGATACCAAGTTTAGTGGTCAGTAATTAGAAACTATTAATAATACAGCTGTCAGCAACTTGTCATTACAGCAGCGCTCTAGTTTGACAGAAAAAAAAGCAAACACAGAAACATTTTTCTAAAGAAAAGCGCTCATTGACTAAGACGACATATGTCAAGAGAATATTACTGATGATGATGTAGCAACCATAAAAGTGAATTTCTGTTTTATAAACTATATCATTAACATGGAATTATAAAAAAGGAACAATTATGGATAATTCTACTAATTTGTTTTTGTCATTTTTGTGCTTTTAACATTCAGTTTTATAAATTTTTTTGTATTCTTGTCTCTATATAGGTGTAATGAGAATAAGCGTCCCTAATATGGTCATCTTAGACACACAGCTCTACCTTTGAGCACAGGCACTCCATCCATCTGCTGTTTAAACTTTTGTTTGTAAGGAGCAGCCAATAAGAAGAAATAAAGGGGGGAGCTAAAATAATTGGTTTCAGAAGATGAACAGAGTGGCTGCACAAAGGCCTTTTTAGTCACACAAATCCAGGTGAGATGAGCGTAACATCTCTAAAAATTACCTTAAATTGAAGTGGCAAGGATAGTCCTCAACACCACTTAAAAGTACTCACATATTTTTTTTTTTGCATTGTTCACTATGCAACACCCAAAGAGTCATAACTCTATGACAAGCATAATTTGATATTTATATATAAAATCAATGGCATGAAAAGTTTCCTCTGTATTTTAAAAGAAACACTTCTGGTAATATTAATGTGACGCTGTGTTTCTGAAGTGGATGTTAAATGTGTCTGATCACAACAACCAAATAAAATGTCAAGTAAATAAAAAACAAGAATATCACGATCTCACTGTTAAGTAAAGTTTAAGTCAAATTTAGATATGTAATCAACCGAATGTTTTTTATTAATGTAAAACTAAAACAAACAAAAGTTTGAAAATTTGACTTTACATTTTGGTTAGGTTACCTTTAAATGTTGCTCAAAAAGTGGAAACTTTTTAGGAGCTATGATTGGTCAGACTTCATAGATATCTGGTGCTTGGTATACATGGTGCAGTTATTTTAGACTACTAGCTGGTAAGAAAAGCAAGCTGTGTCTTTCAGACAGAAAATCACAAGAACTTGAAAATGCTTGTCAAAATCAAATGACTGGAAGTGGACAGATGTAAGGTCATCAATGGTTACACTCACGTGCAATAAAGAGGATGTATGTTGGTATCACAAGACAGCTTCACAATTTGTTTTGCTAACTCATCTACACAAGGCATTTTGTAGAGTGTATATCAACCATGGCAATTTGTGTTGAAACAACAACAGTAATCTCTGAATTCAACTTTTTTCTTAAAATGATCAACAATAATATTTATTCTAAACGTGGCTGTAATACTCCATTGCAATAACAATTAGCTCAGGTGTTAAATTAAAAAATGTTCAGTTTCATGTTTCACCTGGTTTGAAATTCTCACTAAAGGACATTTATTAATAATAATAATCAGTTTTTGAAAGCAAAATACAGTAAGAAAAAGTTACAGTATGCATGGAGAGAAAGACTCACTCTACATACATAAACACACTTGCTCTGTTTCCTCAGCCTCCTCCCCAATCCCTCCCCCACTCCCACTCCCCACCACACCCTGCTCTCGCTCTCTGAGGAAGTTTTGAATCCTGTCATTCCAGCACTTCTTTCATGTGTGCCTCGACTGTGGGCCTCTCCTCCTTTTGTATTGTTTTATTATTTATGCATGGGGAGAGATGGTGGTTGGTTTGGGCGAGGGTTTGGGGTGGGGGGGGGGGTGTCTTAGGCATAAGGAGCAGCAGCAGTAGCATTAGGACAGATCGGTGGTGTGTGTGTGTATGTGTGTGTATGTGTGTGTATGGGGGGGGGGGCTAATTCATATTCTGTTTCAGCAACATCTTTGAGAGCCAGAGAGTTCAAACATTTTCTAAGCAAATGTGGAGAAAGACGGGGGAGAACGGAGGGGAAAGGCAAGAAGAGAGGGAGGACAAGACACAAGGGGCATGTGTGAGGTTGTGCGTGATAGTGTGATTTTGAATACATGTCCATATGTTTGAGTATGCATGCTTTTGTGTGTGTCTGTGTGTGTGTGTATAGCATATACAGTATGTGTTAGTATTCAAGAACAGATGGAGTTAAGAAGAAGTACGTGATGGAGCAGGTTCAAGAGAGGAAGCAATGAAAAAGAAGGAAGGAAATGGGAACAATACGCTGAGGAGTGGCTACAGTGTTACAAAACTTTCTGTGTGGAAAGTGATTAAAATAGATGTGAAAGAGGCATCGCAGGGTGGGAATGGGGGTGGGGGGTGTAATGAGAGACAAGGGCTGTTGCTGTTACTGCCCCCATCTTCCGCATATGGATGCCCATATGTAGTGTATATGTCCATTTACTGTAGGTGTGAGTGCATGTGAATCACACTGTTTCACAGATAGAAAAAGGATTTTCCTTGTGAAAAGTTTCAATAGGCTGTGTGACAAAACTATAAATCCCTGTAGATATTCGGAGAAAGAGGGCAGGATCTGCAAAACATAATCAGACTTTTGACTCTTTTGTAAGTTTTGCAGCTAGCTCATATTCATATATTTGAAAGGTGTGGAAAAGGTGTGTTTTTAAAACCTAAAGTAACAGGTGCAGACTTTAATTGGAGATTATGTATCGGAATTCCAAGAGTGGGACCACGCCTCCAAACACGCTCCTTCCAGTTCTCTTCTATATATGTTCCCCCAGTTCTGCAAGCTGTCATTCTCGTTTACATGCCCCATCCTCCCTCCTCTTTTCAATTCTTTAACTTCTTCACTTCTGTTTAGTACATGGGGATCTGCCAGGTGTCGGAGCCGTCGCCAGGCCCCTTCCAGGCCCCTTCCAGGCCCCTTCCAGGCCTTCCACAAACCGCAGCTCAATTCATGTCCCAGCATTAACCTTTACCTACTAAAATGCTGTCAAACCTAAAATGAGGATGTGGGCCCAGCTAGTGAAATATGTATGTGATTTTAAATGGTACTTGATGATGCAGCATGCTTTTTGATGACAGACTATTAAGCCAGACTAACAGCAATGTGTTAGGTTAGATGGTGACCCCAAAGCCAACCCTATGTCTACATGGGTGGCCACTTAACATCCACTACTGGCTACTTGCAGCCCATCTAGGTTTTAGGGTAATGGTTAAGGGTAAAGTTTGGGATTTGGTTAACATCCACCCCTTTTTATAGAAATTTCCTCTACTGTTATCACCCAAATTATAAAGCTTTAAACAGGAAAATTACAATGCCAAAAGTGATTCTAGTTTAGCAAGTGGCTAAAACAGCACCTAACCTAACCCTAGACAAGTCACCTGTGAACAGGTGGATCTCAAGAACGTGTGATTTTTATTTCAGATAATCAAGTAAAGTTCTATGGTTTTCACATTGAATGTTTCATTGACATAATGCTATAGTCTGGCTACAAAGTTCCATGGTTCCCTCAAAAAAGCCTGACAGCGTGGGCACAGTGCATGTTGCATGCTGTCTGGAAGCCCCTTAAGTAGCGTTGTGATAATAGAAAACATGGCATCAGAGCTAACAGAAAGCGTCAAGCTGATATTTAAAGAAAGAAAACACAAGGCTTCTTGAGCCTCAACTCCTTTGGCTAGACCAAAGGTTTCTAAGGGGACAGTGACTGACACACTCACACACTGCAGAGACTTTTCAAAGCACAGTCAGGGAGACTACAAGTTCAATATATTATGATGTGTTCACTGAGAAATAGAGGCACAGCTTCTCCACTCATAACTGATTTTGCTAAATAAAGAAGTCAGACTCTAAATGTAAAAACTTCTGTGAACAAAGGCTGAAAAAGTGCCAGAAGATGAGTAGAGCATTTTTACAACAACAGAAGATGAGTAGAGCATTTTTACAGTTTCTTAGGGGAGGAAAGATTATAAATGCTTGGTCTGGATTAAGACAAACCAGCATTTCAGAGCGGATGACGAAAAAAAGTCCTATCACCTCCCTCCACAGTAGGCAAAGCAGCACGTATGGAGACTGTGCCAAACCTTGTCACTCCTTATAGCTGTTCTCCGGCCAGTTTACACTGCACTTAACTAAAGCTGAAGCCTGCTGGGGCCCCAGGGCGCCCCTGTCTGTGCCAGCCATATCAATAGTCACCATGGCTGGGCTCAGCTCTGACACTGTACTCGAGACTATTGCACCACCGCCTTAACACCCAAACCATCCAGCCTAATCACAATCAGTGGCTGTATGAGTACTTGTGTGTGTGAGTGTGTTTGCTGTGTGTGTGTGAGTGTTTCTCCCCACTTTTTCACCACATCTTCAGCACATGCCCTTAAGCATGTGCAAAATGGCTCAGTATCAAAGACTGATGATTGAACCGAAAACATACTCTACTCTGAGAAAAAACACAAGACCCTCAGTGTGTGTGTGTTTGAATTTGTGTGGGTGTGCCTGTTTGCGGCAGATTTGCGCATTGCATGAACTAAGCATGTGTGTGTGTAACTGTGTGTCCACTGTAAAAACAAAGAGAGGCAGAGAGGCAAGGAGACATTTGCTGTATTGAATTTCAATAAAAACTGCAATGAGGAGTTTGAAGCTGAGGCGATTTTTCAATCTCTCATTGTTCTGTCTCGAATTAGTCGTGGTACACTCCATTTTCACCATGCCCAGCTAATCAGATCTCCTCCTGTCCCGTGGGCTTTCCCTCATTTGGTATGTCCCATGAGTCATGTGCCAATCAAATTGCTCATCAATGTCTGCCTCTTTCTTTTTTCTTGGTCTCTTGCTCCCTTCCTTCTTTTAAGCCATTTCATTAAACTGTGTCATAAGAAAAGTTAATGAAGCTGGCTAGCCATGTTATGCTGAATATCATGTAAGGGATAGAAAAGGTAGCCTAAATCCATTTGATTGAAATCATGTCAGATGTAACGGAATAGATGTCAAGATTGTCTGGCCTGGATTTGAGCTGCAATCTTACTTTGAGCTACCAGCATTTTTCCTTTTCTTACAGGCACAAATAATGCACATCAGTAATTGATTTAAGTCCACAAAGGACAAATGGAGTCTGCAAAGCACCAAAAGTACTTCATAAACCCACAGTATAGGGTTTGGTTACAAGCAGCAATCCAACCTCCAATTTTATTTTACTTGAAAGAAACAAGCCCTTTTTCACTACCAAAGTCATGAATATAGGGTCGCCAAGTGTGTTAAAGTATCCCTAATCAGAGTTCAGTTGAGGCACTGATGGTAGTAGTGATGACTGTAAGGATGTTGGGGTATAAAGCTGTGTCTTTAGAGTAAGTTAGACAGGTAATTGGAGAACACGTCTATATCGACTGTTGTACCATGTTTGCTGTGAAGCTTCATGCAGCATGTCTTTTAAATATAAAGGCTTTTTTGGTTGCTATTACTTTTAGTCAAACTGTATGTCATGAGCACATATGGCATGTAAAACATGGGCATAGCCACTGTCGCATCACCCGCTGGTTTTTGGACTCACGTGTTGGTTTTATTGGAGGAAGAAGTCACTACAGGCGTTGATTGCAAACTTATTAGGTAATGCCAGCAAGCTTTGTTAGCAGCCACAGGTGCAACATTCTTACACGCTAATTATTGCTAAAGAACAGATTAATAAAATACTGGAATTTACTCACCAAAGTGCACGTAGGTCTTGCAAAGCCTCTTATCAGACTGTTTGTCACAGTCAGTTCCATTAAAAGGAACTGACAACGGTTGCTAGGTCCAGTTCAGCTTTTGGCTACAGCTGCCTGCATTGGCACTTCCGTCAGTGGAAACAGCTTTGTGTCTGACTTTAAGCCTTAAAAAACATCAAATTGCAGTTATGCAAACAAAAGTATGCCCTCTACAGTTGTTACAGTGAACAACATACAAGCCAGTTAGTTCTTTAGCGCATTCTTGGAACTAATTTGTTGTCATTTTAGAGTAATAGCTGTATGCTCCACAACAGAGCCTCATCAACACCCTCCAGTTAATTAATTTATGCCACACACCCAAGAGGCCAAGTCAAACACTCATGTGAAGCTGTTAGTTATATGAGTAAATGTAAATGCAAGGTAAAGGCCTCTCATGATTTTTTATCCACTCTCATACTGTCATTTGTATGACACAACATACATTCCTTGTAAACTTTACAGAATGCATTATTGCCCAAGTTAAACAATATATTCTTTGATTACTGTGTCGTTTTACAGTCAGTCACAGATGTCAAAAAAGTCTGTAATATTTCTTAGCTCGTTAAAGCATATTATACAAATATTTTTTTCTTGCACATAGTCCACTGCAGCTTAAGGTTAGCTCTTTTCCTATTTATTTAGAAAGGTGTTTTAAAATAACCCAAATAACTGCCCAGAGACGTTGCTGAGATAGCTAGCACGTCTCACAACTTACTTCTGGAAGCCCGTGTTGCAGCTGCGTGTGGATGGATGGTGAAGATCTTTAACAAACAACAAAAAGTGTCAGTTTTGGAAATCATTGCACTTCTTCTTGAGTTGCATCCACATCATCTAAAGGCCAGCCTGTTTCTGCAAGAGTGAATATTTGCAAGATATACAGCGTGGGGAATTTGTCTTGGAAAGCTGCTTCCTTCTTCATAATGACAAGGTCAAGAGAGTTGGCCTCGCTATATGTGATTTTCCTCATCAGGCATAATTGAGCTGTGTCCGTGGATATGTGATTTAAGATTCCCCTTTAAGGCAGGAAGAGAAAGTACAACAATGACAAGGTTCTATAGTCTGGGGATCTACACTGTAATTTTAACAGAAAACTTCTAATATTACTGATGACATGATTCCAATCAGAAAATAGGTGAGAGGTAGAGTTATTAGGGTGATATTTTAGCCACATGCTAAACAAATAATAGTTTGAGACACTGGAAGATGTTCCATCTTCCTTTCTTATATTAGGCATGCCAGGTAATTTATAAACTTAACCATAAAAGATCACTGGTGAACCATTTAGGGTTAAGGTGAATATTAAACAATACATTGTAATTGCAAACATGCATGTTGGCCTTATCTTTGTCATTGGGTATACTAAATAGGCAAGTTTCATAAAATGAAGCTGATGTTAACTTAAACCTGCCTTCATCAAAACTGCGATGAATGTCCCAAATTTTCCAAACATAATCCGACAGAACTCTGCTCTATTCTTGCACACTTTTGGGTGGCATGATTAAAGTCTCACCTCTCGCACTGCTCCAATAATTTCAGATTAATTCTCGGGCTCTTATAATTTCCTGGATAAAGAAAAAAAAGTTCTTTCTCTACAATTATACTGTTGGAGGGAACAATGTCCCATTTGGGATTTTAAGCCATTTACACAGATGATTCCAGTAATGCCATGCAAATAGAATTTAATTCAAAGTTAATTCGCCTGCATTACTTTTTAATAAAGAAATGATAAATTATAATCTCCTCTACAATTTAATCTATTTATGCTTCTTCCGTCGCTGGAAAGTGTCCACTGCTTGTCTCTTCATTAATTGTGAGAGAGAAAGAGGGGGAAAAGAGAGAAAGAAAGAGTGAAAAAGTAGGAAAATAAAGGGGGGTAGCAGGTAAATTTGTTATCTCAGCGCCGAACTGTGTTTGAGAAAGAAATAAAGGGTGTAATGAATTGATTTCATATTTAGTCTCAGGCGTGTTGATGCACATAGATCTCTAGTGGTCTTTCTGTGCCTGTAGCCTGCAGTATTTTCTTTCCTTTCATTAAGGGTGAGATTCTGCCCTTTGATAGTGTTATCGATTCTGCCTCCGAACACTGTGGCACCCCTGTGAAGTTGCTCTTCAGGTAGGGAAAAAAAAAGAAGAAGAAGAAGCTATTATCTTTGGTGTTATCCTGTACTAGTGTAGTGGCGATTCACTAAAGCGCTTTAGTTACCAGTGAACCGTTTTCCCCACTCTTTGTTCTTCCTCACTTTTATTGAATTCGAGGGATAATTACAGATTCTGGCGCTGCCACCGCCGCCGCTGCCGAGGCCTGCTGTAATTTCAGCAGGCTGAGAATTTATTGCTTAAATCATTATGATTCTCTCCTCCCGTCTACTGTGTTTAAATTCTATCTCGCCCTCGATCTGCTCCAAATGTGTATGAAGAGGTGCAGAACTCTCTGTACTTCAGCTTAAGTCCAAGTTTGACCTTGTAGTTTTTATCGTTATAACCCAGGAGCGAACATCATGTGAACACTGGCAGCTTCTAATCTGATACTTTGGTGACCTACATCTAACTGCTGACCCTCGCCAAATAATATCCACTCTGTCCTTACTAGCGGCTCCCTTTGTCTTTGGAAAGATGTGGATGTTCAACAAGAGACGATAGAAGGACTTTCCAGTTGAACCCCCCAAAATTATATTGTGAAGATATAAAAATATCTACTCTACGTAGTGTTTTCAGCTGGTACAAACAGTAGCAGGAGATTATGTGTGTCTGCAGTTGTTTCCCATTTCAGTTTTTGTGGCAGTAGTTTTTTCTGTTCAGATAATTTGTGTATCTTTTGTTCATTATTTTGTGTCATTTCATGTCTTTTTTAGGTTCTTCTGTTTCTGTAATATGGTTTTTGAATCTTTGAATTTTTTTGTTGTCTATTTATAGATGTTTTGTGTGTCCCTGTTGTCATTTTGCATCTGTTTTAGACCATAGGCGCTACACAGACTTTTCCAGAGGTCTACATGTGTACTGTCACCAGGGGGCATTGAAAAGTGATCATGTTTGTGCTGTTGTTGGTCTTTTAGTTTAGTCCTTGCTGTGGAGAAGACAGAAGTCGTAATCTACAAAGAAACGATGTGGGGTTAAAAACATTTGCTGAAACAATTATTGAAAACAATGAAAACTGTCTGTGACACCGCCCATGCTTGATGCTGTTGGTGTTTCTTCTGTCTTTGATGAACTCTGCCGTCACCTCCTCAAGTTTGTAACCAATCAGCACTCGATCTAAAAACATCTTCGCCATCAGTCCACAAACCTGAATTTCTAATGGACGCAAATCAAACGCAGGGCCATAAATCTGCCTTTAGTTGACTCCATCTTTTTTTTCTTTTTGGTTTCTTTGTTGGTTTGTTTGTGTCTCTGTGGTCATTTTGTTTCTTTTTGTAGTTGGTTCTGTCTTTGTGGTAACTTTGCAGTCGTGGGCCTCTTTTGAGTTTTTTCCCTTGTTTTTTTTATGCATCTCATTTTTAGTTCTTTGTCTTTTATTGTTAGTTTGGTCTTGTTAGGGGTTTATTTGCATCTCTTTCTGGTTTTCTGGTGGTCTTCATTATTTTTGTCTCACTCACAATATATAAAAAAAACCCTTCATGACAGGCCATATGCAGGTAGAAGCTTTTAAACCAATTATGCAAAATAAAAAAATGCAGGTTCTTACATTGTTGTGACCCACTCTTCTTTAGACCATTACTTCAATTCATTGAGGTTTACAGACATTCATTTATAAAAATCTCTGTTAAGGTTCCACCACAACTTTACAATTAGGTCAATGTCTAGACTTTGACTGGGACATTACAACACCTTGATTCTTTTCAATTGTGTTTTGATTTCAATTTCATTTCGGTCAAGGTTCAGCTGTTGGACTGATGGTTTTAGTTCATGGTCAGCTCGATGACTGCAAGGTTCCCTGTCCTGTAGCCACAGAGCAAGTGCAGATCATTGCCTCTCCACCACTGTGCTTGGTAGTTGGTATTATGAGTGTGTTTAGTGCCAAATATGGCTCCGTCCAGTATGGTCAGACATCGCCACTGTGATTTTATCTGTCCAAAGGACGTTCTTGCAGAAGACTTGGGACTTGTTCATATGCAACTTTATCGACCTAAGCTGTGCTGTGTTCTTTTTAGAGAAAATACACTTTTAACAACACTTCAAAGCAAGCCTTGTTTGTTCATTCTTTTTCTAATTGTACTGAAATTTAAAATTTAGCACATTAACTGATGTCTATAGGCTCTGAGATGTAGCTCTTTGGCTTTCTCCAATTTCTGTGATCATTGTATGGTTTGATGTTGGGCGAATTTGCTGGGTTGTCTTCATCTGGAAAGACTGCGGCATTGTGTTACCACACATCTGAATGCCCAGGACAGGCAACCTACCAAAGCCTTTGCTTTTATAAAGGATTCTATAGATGTTATAGAGGTCACAATTGCTGACCACCAATTAATCAAGTGTAACTTATGCAACTTATATGTAACTTACCCTCTTAATTCTTAGCGGAGTAGTAAGGGCGTACTTAGTTTTTCACAGGACTGCAGAGTGTCCTGTGCTCCTGTAATCAGAGTAATTTTGGTAGACCGGCCACTTCTGGTAAGGTTCACCACTGTTCCAAGTTTCATCCATTTAAGGATAATTACATGTTTCTCATTTATTCTTGAGTTTCTTTAGATCTGGGCATGAATATTGTTTCACTGTAATTATACTCTGGTACCCAAAAAAACATTATAGCACTGTGAGTGGATTACAAAACCTGTTCAAACTCAAACAGCCAAGTTGGGTGAATAGATAGGGCACAGGATGGTACCAACACCACACCACGCCCAATATGATTGGGCCCCCCTCGTGTGCCCTCACTAATAAAACATTTGGTAGAGTGTTGTCACTCTTGCTATGCAAGACCAGTTTTAGTCCTACCTTAGCCCTTGCACTGTTATGCTGCTTCCTATTTCTGGTATCCTATATTTTGGATACAAATATTGTACTCCTCATTTTAAAGCTTTAATGACAAATTTTTAAAATATATTAACCACTATAGTAGCCAGTTCAAGTGGTTTAAAGAATCTTTATCTGTAACATTAAAGACTCAATTCAATCAACTAATTGTGATTCAATAATGTTAACTACTCTTTATAATAAATATATATATTTGCATTAGGTCTAAAGACTGTCACTACAAAGATTTTCATGCCAAAATTATAATTACCTAAAAAATTCTCAATTATAACACAAGAATATCTAAAACAGACAAAGGCCATGAAGGAACAGTGGCCTATATGTTGGGAATGCAAATGTACATTCACAAATTTTTTACTACTTTACTCAATAGCGATGTCAAATGATTTTCTTGGCACTGAATCTTTATTCCATCACAGAAAAATTTATATGGCCTAAAATATTTAAAGAAACACAAAGATGTAGTCTTCTATTAGTGTTCACAAAATAAAGAAATACATCATTCACTATCATCACAGCTCCCGAGACCGTGAAGTAATTTAGACATGTGGCTGATGGCACTTAAAAAAATGAAAGGAAAAAAAAAATTACACATGGCAGCCAAACCAAGGACATAAGATCAAACCTGATAACGCAACAAAGCTCATTTTCCTCAAAGATCCTAATTGATTGGTTGATTATGCTTTTTCTGTTCCTCCATCTCGGTGGGTCTTCTTTAATAGCTCCATAATGACGCTACGGAACTGGACGTGTAAGCCTCAGCCAATTAGAATAGTAATAGGCTCTAATTAACTAAAAAAAAAGGATTTTCAATAAAATAGGAGGAGATAGCGAATTTGATTACTCATATTCATTAACTTTTTCCCCCTCCCTTCCCTTCTGCCATCCCTGGAACTTTGCTCCCTTCATTTTTATGAATATTTTATCTTGTGTGAAGCATTACAATACATGCTGTCCCTGGCAAAGGCCAAAGCCGTAACAGCAGAAAGCCTTTCTTCTGCTCTCATTCAAAGAGCCTTCCTTTGTTTCTGCATAATGAACAAGTTGCTGATGGCGGCAGAATAAATTTTAATTAGACGTTTAAGGAGGAGACTTGGAAGGATGATAGGTTGTTTTAAATCAAAACTTGACAGTGTGAAGGCTTTTTAGGAATAACCCAAAGTTAGTCGATGAAATATGCTTGCAAGTAACAAGCATATTTCATCGACATCGTCCGTGTGTGTGTGTGTGTGTGTGTGTGTGTGTGTGTGTGTGTGTGCGTGTGTGACAGAGATGTGTTGTGCCAGCAGGTGTCTGTAACGGCACATCAATAATTTGCAGCAATTCTAACCAACTCCCTCCTTCTTCTCCTCGTTTCTGCTTCTTTCTCCACCCCATTCACTCTCTGTCTTTCTTGCCTCAGGTCAAGTTAGCAACACTTAAGGACTACAACACTGTGCCCGATCACCATATGTTGTCTTTGTGAGTGTGTGTACCTACCTGTTTTGCTTGTTCCCTTACCTGATGCCTGCCGTCGCTTGCAGCCAAAGCATGTCAGCTTTTGAGAGACAAAAACAAAAACAGAGGCGAGCAGAGAGGGGACACCAGGTACACCAACATGTGTGTGTGTATTACTGTGTGCGTGCATCCTGCAGGCTGCTTCGCCATGAGACAGGGCCATATGGTCACCCCAGGCAAAGCAGGTTGGGCCTGTTTACCTGCCTCACTCTGGGTCATGTCAGTTTCGTTTTCAGCGTAGCCGCAACGCGGCTCAAGCACCGCTGCCAAAAACACCACATTTAACTGCCCTCCTCCTCCTCTTCTCTCTCTTCTTTCCATCTTTTCTCTCTACTTTTGCAGTGTCTTCACAGGGCTTGATCTTTTTCAGATTTACAGAGCAAGAGACTAACATTTTTTAATCAATTAATAAAATTATGTTTGTTTGTTTTTAATTATTGTGTAACATCAAAACATGTAAATCTGCAGGTGCTTCTTCTGACTACCCGTCCAAATCCCAAAATGTCTAATCGTTTGAGAATGCAAAGGAGAAATAGTAACCAAGGAATGCTGAAAATGTCTGGAATCTTTTTTTCACCAATAACTTTCTTGTATTAAATATTAGGAACGTTGTTACAGTGTGATTGGCAGTATAAAAGATGAAACATTCTGAGAGGAGGTCATAACGACATCCGTGATGATTACCTCAAAAGAGGTTCCTCAAGAAACTTGAGTTGGTTTTAGTTGAATGAAAAATATAACAATAAAAAAATGGCCATTAATAAATAAAAATGGGGAGAAATATGGTAATTTGCTGCTTTGCCTTTTCTTTTGTTTTTAAAAAAGGTGAATCACATGATAGAGAATACCAAAGGAAAAGAGTTTTACTTTGTTGAAGTTAAATGCACGTTATGCAACTTAAAGATCTTAAAGTTGTTATATGTTATATATGAAATATAACAGATATTGTTTGCTTATTTAAGAACTTTAAGAGATTGACACATATCACACTCTTGTGCCCCATACACCGCACAGCTACAGGGACACTGGTTTTATCAGTATTTGAACACTGACGGTTGCCGAGAGTTATTGACTGCTATTGGAATGGTTGACACACAAACATTGAAAAGTATCGACAGGAATTAAAGTTTAAACAAACATAGCTAAAAAAAATGCTACAACACTACTATATTTAATTATTTGAAGTTAAACATTAATTAATAAATAAAACAAGTTTAACAAACTTTGCTTCTAGGTATCTTGGCAAAACGTTTTAACAGACAATTGTAGTAAAACTGAACTGTACGGTTACTTTTGAAAAATTCCTACAACTGAATAAGACAAATGTTGCCACAGTAAACAAACGTATAAGTAAACAAACAATAACCTACCTATACTGAAAGACAAACAATAACATTTAAAGTGTTTGTGGACCTTTTTTGATTTGTTTTCAAACCTGTTTGTTTTATTATGCCGTCCTTATTGACAAAAAAAAATTTCTTTATCTGCATTTAAATACTTTGTTTTCTTAAAAAAACAAAACAATAAAAACAAGTCGTTTCAATGTGGGTTGCTACAGGAACATATTTATGTATTTTTGATTTCATTTTTAGAGTTTGTTTTTATATTAATGTTGTCTTTTGTATTGTTTTAATAAATCTTTTTCAAAAAATAATCAGACCCTGAAATAATAACATCACTAAAAATAAATAATGTGCGAAAGGACTTCCTTGGTAAATTCACCATAACAAACATTTTCACAGCGCTAAATCTCCAATCATGTGTCAAATACTCAGCTAATATCAATCAATTATACATTGATTTTTTTTTTCTTTCAGACATACGCTGCTCTCAGTGGACACCTCCTGTAGATGCAACACGTTTAACAGGAAACAGGTAGGTACATACGCATAGGAAATCACCTGTTTATTGAAACTGTTGACCCTTATAATTATAATGTGTCTGAAATTAACATAAAAAATGATCTGGTTCTGACTCATCATGTTAGGAATTATTTTTGTTTCTTTTTTGTATTAATATATTAATGTTGATTAAATATATTTGGGGTGTGAAAGGTTGGACAACCTGAGAAATTTGAAAGAAATCACCTTGAGATTTGGGAAGGGATGACACATTTTTTTGTTTAATTACAAACACAGGGGTTAGGGAATTATTTGTAAAACAGCTGTTTGAGTTATTCATCCATTAATAAATACTGAAATGTAGAGCTGTTTAGTCAGTTGAGAGATTATCATAATAGTTGACACTTGCTTTTTCTGTCCACTGACTAATCGGGTAATTATCACAGTAATTTTGAAGCAATAAGATAAACATTTCGTGGGTTAAGCTTCTGATTATAAACAGTAAAATCTTTTTTTGTTTGTTTAGAACCGTTGATTGGTAAAATATCTGATGTCATCTCAAGTGTTTTAATGGAGGAGGTGGGGGGTGATAGTAATGCTAAGCAGAAGCAGTTTAGCATTACTATTTGAGTTAAACTCTAAAAAAGTAACTTATCAGTGGTAATAAGACAGTAGCTATGTAGTAGAAACTTAGAAAATGAAAGCTGAAGTAGAAAAGTAGGAACTGAATGAATGAATGTTATTATTTACATCATGTTTCTCTGGGTGTTTCTGTGTTAATCAGAATCTTTGCTGCTTTTGGGGTTTTTTTTGTCATTGCATCGTAAAATTCAAACACACCAGACCCACCAAACTTGTTTGGGTACCTAATATACCATTATGAATTTAGCACTACCACCATACTCAAGGACAACTACTAAAGATAAAGAAGGTAAATATAAGGGACCTTATAGCAACAGGATGTTGGTATCGGTCAGTACTGGCCTTGTTGACTGATATCTGTATATCGGCAAATAAGATGACATTTCCAGGTGTCAGTGGCTGACATTTATCTGTTTTGTAAGATTTGTTTGGCCCTGGATAAATATTCAAAAATTCAAAAAGAATTTCTTTTTTCCTTTGTTAAAAATGAGAAATAAAAAAAATAAAAAACAAATAGAATTTGTTGTTGGACAAACTTTCATTTTAAACCTCAGTATCAGAGTAGAATTTAAAAAGCAGTGCATCCCTGGTTTGCTACATTCAAAATCAAACTCGTCAAACAGAAGTAAACTCATATCATCCACCAGGTCACCAGTGAGCAACACCCTTACATGCAATTTGGCTTTTCAGTTCTGTTTTATGATTTTCATTTGGGCATATAAACATCCACCACTTTTTTAATAGAATTTTATGTGGAATACCCAAATGGAAAAGAGAAACTGCAGTACCAAAATGTACTTCATTGGAATGCTAATGTCTAAGAACTTTGTTTCTGACGTTCTTAAAAGAAAACCCAAACCCTCTGGCAAACTTCCAGTAACCTTCTGGATATAAAAAAGTTAATATGTTTGTTGTTGTTTTTTTCTAAATTCACATTTACAGAGAGTAGCAGGCATCCTTCTCTCTCTTCCACTCTCTCTTTGCCCCTGTTAACCCCCCGCTGTAGCAGCAGTTGCCGGCACCTTGGCTGAGCATGATGTCCGGCTGTAGCAGTAACAGGTGCCTACATGTTGCCTGCTGGCATCGTGCCCCCACCACACTACAGCAGCCATCTTGGCAGCATGTTGGGTCCTCACGCCCAAGCTCGCAGGCTGTAATCTACCTAATCTCACAGCTGCCAGTCAGTTCAGAGTGGTCATACACACTGATAGTGACTCTTCCTGTACCGTGTGTGACGAAGAGTGAGAACAGTAATTGATTACTTTTTTTTTTTTTATTCAGTGAAGGTTCGTTTTGGATTCTTCTCAGTTTGCCCCATGATATGGTCCTTTTTAAATACACACACAGACACACACACACACACACTGTCTGGAGACTCCCTCCCCTTTAACGTCAAGCACATCAACTACACAGACCAGTCCTTTTTTTTTTCCTCACTCACTGCCACCCGCTACAGTCCTCCCCCCCTTCCCCCACCGCCACACCACTGCCCCTCAAGCTTACTGTCACCCCTTGCCCCCACCCCCGCCTTCCGCACCTACACTCTCACACATACACACACGCACACACACACACGCCCTCCACCCTTTTTCCATTTCAGATGCAAAGCTGGGGCCGAGGCGAGACGTGCATATAGTCACAGCGGCAATCTCATCTATGTCCAATCTGTCATGCCACTGCCTTTCATTATTCTCCTGCGTGGGGGGAGAGATAACGCCGAGGCATATTTTATGGACAGTTGAGAGAGAGAGAGAGGGAGAGAGAGGGAGAGAAGAGAAAGAGAGACTGATAGGGAAATAAAGAGAGAGAAAGATGCCAATATGGTGGAGTAATGGTTGAGAGATATGAAGGGTCCTGCTTTGGCCAGGGAAGAAGTGTCACCCTGCCTCATTGGTATCTAGGTCAATGCAAGAGAGACAAGGAAAAAAAAGGAAGAAGAAGTAAATGAAGTGATGAAAATTATTGAAATGGAGGTTTGGTGCGGGGCGAAGGATGGAAGGATGAAGAGGGAGTGCCGGTCAGTGCCATCTCTTCTCCATTAAAAATGGACAGCCTGAGGGCCTCCAGGCAGGAAGAAAAGGGGAGGGGAAGGGGGGTAAATAGGCGGTAGCCATTCTTCATGGCCACTCGATGGCCCCATAAAATCAGGGCTCGTATGCATGCATGCATGCTGCTGTTGTTGAATATGGAGGAGTGAGGGAATGCGAAGGGGCCAGCAGATGAAGGAGGAGCGCGAGGGATGGGTGAATGAAGGGATGGGTGAATGCACCGGGGTCAGGTATTCTCTTCTGTCACCCCTGTTGCTGGGCTGAGTGGCTGACTGGTTGTCTCTCTGCTCAGCGCACTGGAATGATTGGGTCCTGGCCTGCAGAGAATGGGCTGACCAGTTTTACATATATACATATATCATGGTCATTGTCATGCTGTGTGTGTGTGTGTGTGTGTGTGTGTGTGTGTGTGTGTGTGTGTGTGTGTTTCAAAATGCAAATAAGATGCCTTTGATTTCGTGCACGTGTTAGTGTCCATGCATCCGTGTGTCGCCGCAGTCGTGTGGCATCCAGATGTCAGCACAGCCTCACTCGATGTCTGTCATTGAGACAGTGGGGGTGGGGTTAAGGTGACCTGTTTTAAATATAGACAGTGTCACGACAACATGCCCGACTCGACTTATAAAACCCATTTGCATAATGTTCCTCCCTTATCCCTCGCTTTCTCCCTCAATTTTTTTCCTTCCTCCTGGGAGACAGGCAGAGCAGACGCATCGTGTTTTGCCTTTGTCTCGGCTGTTCAAATGCAAAAAGATGTCATGTCAAGGCTTTCTTCCGTGCACAACCTGCGTCGCACAATGAAGAATGGGGCGAAATACAAACACAGAAGTGCTGCGCATAAAGACAAAATAGGTTCCCTGTGTCATTACATCAAATGCAAAAGACTCACCATGGAAGCCTGTCAGTACAGTATGTCCCCGCTACATAACACCACAACTATAAACTAACTGACAAGACTCTAACTCAAATGACACCAATATTCACACATCTTTACACCTCTCCCTGCATATTTTGCTCTTCTTTCCCGGCCGCTGGAGGTGTTATTGCCTTGCTGTCTAACAAGTCGAGGCCTTTGAAAAGTATTTGGAAAAAAAGGTTAAAAAGATGACACTGATGGGGCATTTTTAAACAGACCTCATAGACCTTGGACTTTGATTTCTGCTTAACTTTTGTAGCATACCTTGTCCTTCTCGAGCGGATGTGCGAGCAAGCCTTGTCAGTGTGCCCTTCAATTTGAATGCGTACTCCACTCTGGCAAACTAATTAATTATTCCCCTCTTCACCCTCCTTTATTCATCCATTTGTTTTTTTTTCCTCAATGAAGAATACATGCCACATTCCTTCAATACCTTTCCTTCTCTCAGACTCAGCGCCTATTCATTAGGAATTCAAATTAATCAGTATTTACTGTAGCGCTTGCCAGCTCTGCTCTCAAGTGCAATTTCTATCAACAAGGTTGAGTGGGCTTTTGTTTCTTATAGCCAATTGGAATAAAGCTCGCTCTTGCTTTGTCCCATTTTTTTAGATGTTCAATTGAACACATCAACTAGTTTGGCACATAAGACGGAATTGACGTTCTCCCAGAATGCAATGCTACAAGGACTTTTCATCTGACATTCAATGAACTCTGAAATTAAGGCGCCGCAACAGTTCAAAAAGGAACCCAAGCTAATTGTCAGGCTTTTTTGGGCAGAGGGCTATCTATCAGTGGTACATGGCCACAACAAAAAAAGTTGCAGTTTGCTTTAAAAAGTCGTCTTTTGTTTTGATATTGCCAACTAAAGCAGTCTTTCAGCACTTTAGTAAATTAGCACTTTTGAACTCCGGTCCACTAGTTACTTTTATTTCCCCTATGAATACTGATGCCGAAGCATCGAGCAGTAGTATTCAGATCCAGCATGTCACCCATTGTCAGAGAAGTTCTGTGTCACTGAGGGTCGCTAAGGCCAAGGCATTTAATCTGTGCAGTGTTAAAATCACATAGACATCGGTGAGAATTAGTCTTAATGTGTGGGCGTGCTTGAAAAACATCATCGTATGTTCTGTGTCATCAGACTCAACGGGTGTTAAGAGCTGATCCTTCCTTTGACAGCATTACACTCATGTGTACAGTATATTCAAAAAGTAATTGTGTGGCAAGAATCTGTTTCCTTCCCGGGAATTCTGTCAGTGTTGTTTAGTCAAAGCTGCTGGTGACGTCGGTTATGGCTTCACTGAGACAGTTCTGTCATCCTCGGTTTTTAAAGGGTCTGTATTTGACCTCAAACAATGATATGTATTAGTTTTTACTGCATAAACCCAGCCAAGAAATCTTCAATAATCTAATAATTTAATAAATATAAGTAGTGAGTGACAGTAAAAGTGTGTGGACAGAGAACAGCAAGTACTAAAACTGTCTGAAGTGGATTCTATTCTTTTCTCATTGTCTCCTTTCTTGGAGTTCAGGTCATCCACTAAATGGAATGTAGGTGGTTCGATCCCTGGCTGCTCTGGCGCCAAAGTATCCTTGGCCAAGTTTCTCTCCGATGTGTTCATCTGACTATGAATATGTGTGAATGGTAGATAGAGTGTTTGTATGAATGGGTGTGAATTGGTAAATAAGGCGTGTTGTATAAAGTGCTTTGAATGCTCCAGCAGAGTAGAAAGGCACTATATAAAAACCAATTTACTACCATTTATCAAACCAAGGAACACCATCACTATGAACTATGTGAACCAGGTCTACTTTTTCACCTGTGCACACCTGTCATTTTGCCACTTACTAATTATTTTGTTGTACTTATGGAAAACATTTCGCATTTCGCAGCCAGCTCCCTAAATGGGGAACAAAATCTGACAAGTGCTCTTGTTAAAACTTACTAATACTTTTAAACTACCTGCAGAGGGATTTTTAGAACTGCTTTGTAGCTGACAAATGGTGTCATACAGTAGGTCACTTCCTTGTGATTGAAAGATGAAGAATTTAAAGTTAAAGAATTGTTTCCTTCTAGTGCTGCAAACCCAGCTGTCAACATTAAAGTCACTAAAATAGAATGATCTGAATAACTGAGAATCTTCACAAGCCTGATGAAATCTATGCTATTTAGTGGCAAAACTGATATCGAGGTTTTTTTGGGTTTTTTTTTTTTTTGTATGATTCCAGCTAGTTTCCAGCTCCTGGCCCACTGTTTAGCAGTGGGCTAGTGAGTTTGGTAAGTACACAAATGCAAATCATGGTAAAGTCTGCTTTAAAAAAACAGGATTATGCTTTAAAGCTAAAAAATAGTCATGTAACACTCCAGTGCTTTCTTTTATCTCACTGAAATGTGAGGGGAGTAAAGGTGCTTGAGTACATGTTTATTTTATGGACAACTTCAGATCTACATACCTTATATTGCATACGTCCATGGATTGTATGTAATCATCTCTGTTTAATGCAGCTCTTCAGAGAAACGAATGCAGTGGTGTTTTGCTCTGAAGTCGTGGTCTTTTTAGACTAGGACATTTTATTTGAAACACCTTTAGGAGCTGCATTTAATTCATTAACCCACTAATTTTCACCTTGAAAAATTTATGCTCATAAATAACATTTTTATGGCTTTGAGCTCTAGAATCTGAGATTATTTGTAATAATCCTGGCCAGTAGCACACCAGCCATGTTGCTGATTAATGTATGAACTGTATTTATCTACATTTTTCCAAATGCCACTTTTAATCTGAGCCAAGGTTGTGATTATAGAGAAAGTTAAGGACTTCTTTTGAAGTTATCAACGCCTGGTTGAAACTAGCCTTTTGGCCTTTGCAAGCTTTCCCTTTACCCAACTTCTTACTTAACAAGGCCAGGCTGAAAAACCCACAGATCTAATTGAATATTGATATGTGTGTGTATAGAGGGCCAGAGCGAGGCTCGCCCATGTTAAGCCATTCAGTGCATCCTCTTGATTGAAATTCCATTAGCTTGTTAGTAGAGGATAGTGGAGAGTCGGTGAATACTTAGCCTTGTTAGCCGAGGCGCAGGCTAAATGAGTGTGCACAGGGTCATTGTCCACTTAAAACTCACTCTGCAAACCGGCGGGCAGCTTGAATAATTCATGGAGCATGACCCGCGCTGACTGGGCTTTAAACGAGTGTAGCTTCTCTGTCTGTCTGTTTGGATAATATCTCCACTCTGGAGTTAATTAAGTTTTCTTTTTTTTTTTATTTCAGCCAGCTGTGTGTACAGCGGTCAGAGACTTGTCCCTGTGGAGACACTGAAAGCCAAATAAAAAGCGAATGGAGAAAAAATGATTGCAATATAAAGTTATAAATGGAGCTTTTTCTTCTCCTATCTCTTCATACAGGAAGCACATTAGCCCATTAATTAGAAGCCATTACCTGTCTCTGTTCAACAGGTTTCAGAAAACTGTTTATGCTATAGGAACTGGATGTTGCAACCTTTGAAACAAGAAACAGTAAAGTTGAATGGCATTTGAGACCAAGCTCTGATAAAGCTCCTCATTCAGATAATCTTTTGCAAAAACCCTCCAAAATTTCAAGGCAGTTCATGAAAGGTTACTCATCAGTAGTTTTAGACTAAACATAAATCAAATGAATATGCCTAGATCAAAGAAACATCAAGTAGGAGAAAATAAGCAACATTCTACAAGTACAAGTACAAATGATGCAGTCTGTAGAAACCTGCAGTCCTATTGTCAGTTATAAGTCCTGTATAATAAAGCACCTCTGTGGAAGCCTCCATTCCCATAAATGAAACATTTCTCAGCTGTTTGTGTTTTTAGCCCTTGACACTGCACTTTAAAGGTCCTTTGGTATGCCACTTTTCTCCACTCAGAGGCGCTACATGCCACCAGGTAAGGCAGACAACTGCTTGGGGCTCCAGGCCATTGGGGGTACCCCTGAGGGCTGACATAACTTAAACTCCAGCAGTGGCAGTTTATAGTGACATAAGAAAAGAGATGACCTTCCTGGGGGGGTCCCACCTGACTCCAGTCACTCCTGTTGAAAATGGTGTGCATGTTTCTGCTTAAACAAACTTAATTAAGAACAAAAAAAGAGTCAATAAAAATATAGAAGACTTGTTCTTTGGAGAAGAGAAGGAAGAAATAAAAGAGGTAAAAAGTAAAACACTGGTGAGTGCATCAGATAACAATTCTTAAAATGTAAATAATTACATTCTGGTGGGGAGTTTTATACAGAAATTCCATTATAGCCTTACTTTATTTCATTTATTGATGTACTGGTTGTTATATAGCGCTTTTCTACTCTAACTTAGCACTAAAAGTATTTATACAACTTGCCTCATTCATACCCATTCATACAAGCACTTCTTGATATGCTTTTTCCATGTACGTGCTTTTTATCTAACATTCAGACACCTCCTGAGCCACAGCCACCCTTTATTTATCTTGGCTAGCAGAGCAGCCTAGTGTGTTGAGTCAAGTGTGCTGGCCAGGAGCCTGTGTTTGGATGCCAGGAGTTGACTGTTTAACAAAGCAACAAGTTCTCCAATTCAGAAATATATATATGTCTTTATTCCTTCAGTTATGCACCAAAGTAGTGTCCTACAACGCAATGTGACTAGCGCTTCACTTTTTATCAAGATTCCTGCATGGCGTCTTTTTTTTTTTTAACCTGTCCTGTTTGGTTCTTTTGCCATCAGAATTATTGTCTAAAGGCGAAGAAAGATGCCCAACGGATTTACTTTACCAAATGGATCATCCCAGCCTTGCCGTAATGGTCCATTTGATTCACCTTTTATTGTTTATTTTATTTTCACTTGCTGAATACGGGACAGACTTGACTGGTGGAAAGAAAGGGGAGAAAGAAAGAGGGAAAGAAAAAAAACTGAGAAGAGGGACGGGGAAAAAGGGCAAAAAACAAAAACCAACAGAATAAGCAGACAAAAAATACATATATCGATCACCTGGATCACCTGTTGAGAAAGAAAAAAGAAAGCAAGCAGAAGAAAAGGAGTAATAAACAACATCACAATGATATATGAGAATATGACAGTAAATACTAAATATTAAACATTATTGTGCAGCACGTAAGATCGACAGCGCACAGTGTGCTTTGAGGTAGGAGCCAAAAAGGGTGTAGTTTGTGTGTGTGATCACCCGTGTGTACACCTGTGAGCATGAGCGCGCTTGTTTTTTTTAAAAGGTTCCTTCATGTAATGATCTGCTAGAGGGTGTGGGGGGCCACTGCCCCGTCCTCCAGGGCATGAAGCAGGTATGGAGGAGATCAAAACTCCAGACATCCAGAGGCCCCCAGAACACAAGAGACCAAGGAAGACCAACAGAGGGGCAGCCGCGCCACTGTCCCAGAAAGAGCTGAGGAGAGTCCCAGATGAGGGGTCACTCAGCAGCCGCGGAGCAGAAGCCAGGGGGGGGGTTGCAGTGACGTGCCCGTGAGCTCCGCTGGCAGCCAGCTGTGCCTGAGTGACCGAGCCCCAGGCCGAGAGGCCGAGGGCACCCCATCCCCGAAGTGGCCCGAGCGAGCCCCAGGCTCCAGGCCCCGATAAGCAGCCGCCAAGGAGTCAGCCGGTGTGTACCTGGGCGCCCTGCATGGCATCTAATGGAAACACTCCACTGAGAAGAGATGCCATGCCTTTTTATGACCAACTTTTTATTAATGAAATGGTGTGTTAAAACAAATATCTCAGAGCAGAACCAGACAAAAAGGCCCAAAGACAAAATGACAATGAATAATACAATAACTATATTATTAGTTATGCATTTTAGCATTCATTTATTTGTTGTGGTTCATAGAGGTTCTTACTGCACCCAAAATGTGTACAGCTAACCACCAGCAGCATTAATGCTAAAGAAAGCCAAATAACATAAACTTCTGGCTTCCGGTTGAACAGCCATACACTGTACGTTTACTGCTGTACATACATCTCTCTATGTCAGCATCGTCACCAGTAGTTATCTAATAGTTAGTTAATAGTAATTAGCTAATGACGAGCTTGGTTAAGGATTTATAATGTAATTTAGTCCACAAATTTAGTAGGGTAGAAGAATCTGTTTAATTAATGAAACAAATTCTAAGCTGCAAAACTATTATATGTTGCTAGGCACAATCATTGCATTCAAATACCATAATTTTAAATTATATCCTATTATTTATTATTAGGGCTTATAATACAAAATGTTTATTTTGTATTAAGGATTCTGTGGTGCTTTTAGTTCAATAGTTCATATTATTTAGATGTTGTTGTTATATTGTATATCCATCTTTCTTCTTCCGCTTATCTGCCCAGGAGGCTTCTTCGTCAGATCCCCCGACCATCTCAACTGGCTCCTTTCGATGTGGAGGAGCAGCGGCTCTGCTCTGAGCCCCTCCCGGATGGCTGAACTCCTCTCCGTCAGGGAGAGGCCAGCCATCCTTCGGAGGAAGCCCATTTCCACTGCTTGTATCCGCATTCTCGTTCTTTTGGTCACTACCCACAGCTCGTGACCATAGGTGAGGGTAGGGACATAGATCGACCAGTAAACTGAGAGCTTCACTTTTACACTCAGCTCTCTCTTCACCACGATGGACCAGTACAGCGTTTGCATCACTGCAGCTGCAGCACCAACCTGTCTGTCGATCTCCCACTCCCTTCTCTCATCACTCGTGCACAAGACCCAGAGATACTTAAACTCCTCCACTTGGAGCAGGAACTCGTCCCTGACCCAGAGTGGACACTCCACCCTTTACCGGCTGAGGACCATGGGCTTCAGATTTGGATGCTGATTCTCATTCTTACTCGGCTGCAAACTGTTCTAGTACGAACTGGAAGCCGCCACTTGATAAAGCCAACAGAGCCACATCATCTGCGAAAAGCAGAGATGAGATTCTGAAACCACCCAAGTGGTTTCAAAGCCTTCCGCCACTTGGCTACACCTAGAAATTCCATCCATAAAAATTCCGAACAGAATCGGTGACAAAGTAAATCACTTTTTCCTTTTTTTTGTCAATGTCAAGTCATTGTTTTCTATTTTGTTCCAGTGGAAAGACCAGGCCCTTTATTTGGGAACCTACTAAAAAAGTACCTTTTACCAGAATGACTGCATAGACACTTACACACAAACACTGTTCAAACAAGCAACACTTACATGGCAATTTAACCATACAAGAACAAAATCATTAATGAATAGCTGAATTCATTAAAGTTACTGCCCAGATTTTAAAATACTGTGATGAAGGCTAAAGCAAGGCCTGCACACCACTGATCACCAGTGATGACTGAAAGAATACTCGGGAGAACAGGGAGTCAGAATTCTGGCTTCAGAAACTGTAGTTGGTCTTCACCGACTGACTTCACAGCTAAAGGTTCTGATGTGTTGTCACATGATGTGATTGGTTTAGAAACTGTCTCAAAAACATGAAGCATGCTTGGCAGGGCAGGCCTCACACATCAGCGTTACACACAACACGGCACAGCAGTTAAGTGAGGAAACTTTAATTACTTTTCACATGACAAAAACTGCCACATGAAAGCAAGAACTGAATGTTGGGTTTTTAGAACCTGAACAACAGCTGAAATTGGAGTTTTTGAATGCCAGGAAGATGAAGAAAAACAGTAAGCAGCAGGCCTAAGTATACCACAATGGCCTTCTAACAGGCATTTAAAAAATAAATAAATAAATAGCTGCAACTTTTTCAAACTTCAGTAAGTCAGAAGAATATTTTGGCTTGCTTAGAAACCTGCAAGGACAGGGCCTAAAAACTTAAGGCGTTGTGCTAGGACAGCCTCTCTTCTGTCACTACCTTGCGCCTCACACTGTCATTCTGCAAACTCAGCTCCTTTTACCTGAAAGTCTTCCAGAGTTGCATCATCTCTTTCAGGAGCAACACATCCTCCTCCTGGAGCCTTTTTACAGCCATCACCTTATCAAAGACCTTCTTTTTGAAGAGAATACCAACCATGCTCTAAATTAAAAGAACACAGGACACTTATTACTTGCTATTAAATCATCTTCAGGGATAGTGCATTTAACTAAAAGAAAACTAATGCAAAGCACATCATCAAAGGCCAACTGCTATAGGAAAACATAAATGTCACCTCCAGTGGCCCAACTTTGTCTCCTCTTCTACCATGGCAACATGTTCATTTAGTATGGTAGTTTGGCACCAAAATGTCTTCTTCTGGTGTTTTAAGGAAAACACACCCTCACCACACCAGTGTATCTGTTTTATTGTGAGGGTACTAGACTTGGTGCTTGACAAAAGTGCTTTGTTTTCATCTGTCCTGACCTCCTGATTCTAGAAAAACAAATGAATTACATTAATGATGTGTTTAACACTTTAACTTTATGGAAACGAACATCTGAGCCCAGCCCTGAATGTCATGAACCAGCTGATGTGTCTGTGTGGCATCAAGTGACAGCTCCGAGGACTTTAATTCTCTCTCACACCTTTTCTACATTGTGAACATGTGAAAATTAGACGTGCATTACCAAAATTGTCATTTTTCCTCTGTAAGTCTGGTTGTGTCTGTTCAGAGAACTTTTGTGAAGTGTGCTGCACATGGTGCGCTCTTCTAATTTGTTCCATCCCATACACCGTAACATGAGCATGTCTGTGCACACTATGAGACAAAGCAAAATGTTACATCCCTTTAATAAACACATCCACAAAAATAAAGCCCTGCTATGATCAAATCTGGTCATCTAACCATGTACAGGAAAATTTGCAGTGACTGAGCACGACAATGACAAATGCAGTTATCAGTGTCACAGTAAACAGCCCAATGACCTGATCTGGAAGTGAATTTGGTTGTGATAGCACCAGGTGGAACCTGCACTGCTCTGGTCTCACAGACAAACAAAAACAAAGAAATTTACCTTTCATTTAAGACCGTGTTCCTAAGATAAAATGAATACGGTAATTAAATACATAAAGTAAGTTATAACACCCAGTCTTGTTAAAGCAATAGTGGTTTTGACTTCTAGCCACTGCCATGATTGTCAAAAGGGAGGTATAAACCAAGCAAGAGAATGGCTCCTTACACAGCTTCTACACTTCATTAGTGCAAATAACCCAAAAGGATGCGAAAAGATTCATTGAACCTTTAAAATCATCTTACACACACACACACACACACACACACACACACACACACACACACACACACACACACACACAAATACAAGAATGCCCTGAAAACAAGAAGAACTCATCTCTTAATATTCGAACCAACTTCTGTTGTGGTCACTGGTCAAGGGTCATATGTCACTGCCACTTTTGCAAAGCTGCTGACATGGCCAAGACACTAGTGTATGCACACTAGCTGTCCCCAGGTAGCTTCCAGTATATTTGGTGTAGCATGCCATCTACACACAGAAAATGTGTGTTTGTGTCTGTGTTGTAGATTACAGAAGAATAGAACAGAGATTTTTGGGGTCACTTTTAAAGAAGATTTACCTTGTAGATTGTAATAAGGTGTCTGAAAGATGACTGGCACAGTAAAAGAACCATTAAATACAATTTCATAACTGGGGTGCACTGGAAATCTAAACTAAAAATCTTATGAATAGTCCTATAAGGGAATAGTTGGCATTTTTCAGTGACCTTTGAATTTAAGCCTAATAAAGTTTACTCAATAAAGAAAAAACATCAAGTTTGCAAGAGTTTCTGCTTTACTTCTCAGGAAGTTTTGTTGTATAACTATTGCTGCCTCAGTTCACATATACAGTCTCGATTTTTTAAAGATGTCTTCAAAAATTAATTTGGTGATCTTTGTTTTCTAGCATAAACAGAATCATACTTTATTTGACCCAGAGTGACCAAAACAGAGGTCTGTGCCAGAGAAACATGTTATTCACGGACTAGAAGTCACCAAATTTGAAATTGTCGGTCTTGAAAGTGCTTGCACACATGAGGCTCTTTCTTTAAGGAGGACAGGCTGTAGTACAGCTTAGAAGGCTGAATGCCAAAATGATTTCAAAAAGGTTTCAATATTGCTTTCGGCAGTGGCAAGTGCATGCTACACATACATTGCACATACAGAAAGCACTTCTCTGATTATGTGAGCAATGCTTGATTGTAGGACTGACAGCATCCAGTAGGAAAACTGATATATTTTGCTTATCTCTGCTTGCAGGTGAATGCAGTATTTATCAAGCAGATAAACACGTGATTCTTGATGGAGACCAATAAAATCAATAAATGGACACCAAATATTGGCCTTGTGAGCATCGGGCATAAAAAAGCAGACCCAAATGAAGATGATATGATCAAAAACAAAACACTAATGCTCTTGTGCAAAGTACACTCTTACATTAATAGTTTAGCAGTTTGAATGACTCCTCTCTATATCTGCATATTTTCCTCCATCGTTTATGTTCCGTTTCTCTACAACTCTGCATGGTTATTTCTGTTACACACTCAATATGCTCGTTTACTAAATTTGCTTACTGCTCTCTATTTATCTTGTTTATATGTTGTCGGCTGTTGCAGTTACACAATATTAATCATCAGTCATCTAAGTTCCAAGTGAAACAACATACAGTATATCATCACCGGCCACTGGCAATGTACCTCTTAAATTTTACTGCCAGTGCCAGGTTGTTGTATCATTAATCAGTAACATTCACTGTAATGTCATTGCCCCTCACACTCAGTATGAAAGTGGTGTTATCAAAAAAAAAGAAAAGAAAAAAGAAACAGAAAAAAGACTTAATGGCTTTTTTTGGCATCTGCTTCTTGCCTTCATACCTCCCTCACTTGATTTGCTGCAGGTTCTCCGACATATCTGTAAATGCTATTAATGTAACAGGTGACTATTCATGATGGTGAGAGCAGCTTTGTGATTACTCTCAATTTACTGCTTGTGACTTGAAAGAATAAATATTATAAGCTACATTTCTGACAAGCAAAGAATAACACAACTGTCATGCAGCAGCCTGCATCCATTGTGTTACAACACATTGGTCTCCATTCATTTATGTCAATGTTTAATTAATACTGAGTGGCTAATATAACATGCCACAGAATTGTAGTCAATGCCTCTTAACATGTAATTTCTCACCGTCGTGCGTTTTCTTCTTTTCATTTTCAGTTACAGAACTCTGAGTACACATGCTTAGTACTTTTATTACTTTAAGATAGTGTTCGACTCTTTAAGGAGGACTGTAATTTGGTTTGTGCTTATAAAGAGCTCAAGAGGAGCTCATAAAAGTGGCAGTTATTTACAGTCACTTCAGCCCCACAATCTTTTTCAGCCCTTCTTCCACATTGCAATGCTATGAACAGGTGCAGATTGACGTTCCTAATGCAATTGTGAGCTTTTTCCTAAACTCCCCACTGTAGTATTCAGTGACTGCCGTCCAACTGGGTCCTGCCTGGGTCCTGCCTGGGTGTGTTAAATGTGGTGTTTCAGTCAAGTTAAAGTAGTAAATGTTGTTAGCTTGTGATTTGTTGCTAATATATTGAACCTTATATTGACATTGTGTAAATTTGCTAAAAATTTGTTTATGATGATTTTTCTTGCTGTGCCGAGCAGAGATGGGCAGTGACGTGTAATCACATTACTTTTTTCAAGTAACTTAACCAACACTGGTGCCAAGAAGGCTAGTTTACAAGTCAGATAGCATGTTTAGCTATGCAGCATCTTGGTGGCATAGTTGGCAGCCATATCATTGCCTCATTACATACATTAAACAAGGACCTGCTTTAAGACGGCCGTTCCAGGCCTTATGTTTGCCCTTTAATTTGTGTTTGAGTGCCTTTAAGGAGACTAGGGTCCTTATGGTTTGAAAAGTATTGTTCTTCTGGTGGAGTGTTACAACTTTGACTATTTACAAAGGGAACACTTTAATATTTGATTATATTTTCTAAAAGGCCCCTGAAAAGCCTTCAGTTGATCTAAAATGGTGCAACGCGAGTACTGACACATGCTAGTAGAGCATATTTCTCCCCTGTTAGCTTCTACATCGGCTCAAATTCTAGATCTAAATCTAGAATCAAATCTGAAATCCTTCTCCTCAACAAGATCTTGAATATTCAGACCCCATCTTACCTTAAAGAGCTCATAGTACCATATCACCACAACAGAGCACTTCACTCTCAGACTGCTGGTTCACTTGTGGTTCCTAGAATATTTAAAAGTAGAATGTGAGGCAGAGCCTTCAGCTTTAAGGCTCTTCTTCTCTTTTAAGAGGAGCTCCCAATTTGGATTTGGAAGACAGACCCTTTCTAAGATTAGTCTTAACTTTATTTTTTTGGTAAAACATACTTAGGGCTGAATCCTCCCTTAGTTAATTGCAATAGTCTTCCCAAACTGCTTCCTATGATGCCCTGGGCATTTCTTCTTCAGTCACTGCTTTTCACTCTCTATATTTTTAAACACCATTTTGCCTTTAATGATTGTTATTCATCTATGGCTCTGTTACACATTACTCTGTTTGTCCTGGCTCCCTCCTTTCACACTCAGGTGGTCACGGCAGATGACTGGCCCTCCCCAGCCTGGCTCTTTCTTGTGGTTTCTTCCTGTTGAGTTTTTTCTTCCCACTGTCGCCAAGTGTTTGCTCTTAAGTGGGTCATCTGATTGTTGAGGTTTTCTCTCTGTTGTTATATGTCTTTACCCTACAAGATAAAGTGCCTTTACATGACTGTTGTTGTGATTTGGCACTATACAAAAGAACTGAATCAAATTAATTTGACTCTTTATAGCCAATTACAAATCAGAGACTTCATCAAAATTGACAAGCGAGAATTTACAATGATCATATGAAACAGCAGAAGAGATCCCCTTCTGCATCTTCTGAACAGGAACAACTGGACTGTGCATAGGTCTCGTCCCTCATTTAAAAAAATGGAAGTGCTTGAGCAAAAAAAAAAATCATGGTAGTATGGAAGTGGCAGTTCTGGCAATTTGGCACAGTCAGCCTACATTCTGTTCATGTCAGCCTTTAAATGATTAATGCCTTCTCACACATGAGGCATTTTCTACATCCTGCAGTGAAAAACTTGAGATTTTCTTCTCAGCAATTGTAGATAAAAATACAGTCATTAAAGTTTTTTAACAATCAAAATGTCTTTTGCTAAATTTTTCTTTTTTTCATTCAGCTATTTTATTGCTAGTGCTCAGAATACCATATTTTGTTCAATTGTATTTTTAGCATTGAAATTACTTTCTGAAGTTGAATTAGAACCTGAAACTTTTCCCAAAAAAAGGGAACTCAAAAAACCTCCAGTAAAATCACCAAAGAAAAGCCCTCCAGGTCACCGTCTGGCACACGAGCCTGACAAAAACTTCATGAATGCTGTCACAAATCTATGAAAGCTCCATAAAACTTTTAGGGCTCAAAAGCAGAAGCATATACACTCAATGTAATATCTTTGAGATCAGATTCAACTTAAAGAGAGCAAAAAAAGAACCCTGGCATCTCAATCCAGTTAGCATCCACATCACTGAGATGCAGAGGCTCGCCTAATTATTCGTGTCTGCGATGACCCCACTTTGGCCTGCCCATTACTACCACCTATCCAACTCCAACCACTCTCAGACTCTCCTCTGTCTCCGCTGTCCTAGACATCAGCTCACTCCTTCCTCTTCCTTACCCGTCCATTCTGGTAGTTGTCATCAATCTTGCTAAAATGACAGGCGACAGATGTTAGCCTTTACAAAGATCAAATCTGCTGCTTCAGGGCGGCCTGGTCACATGCAAACACACACAGGCATAGACATGCTGAGATATGCACACATGCACGTGTAGTCTCACAGGCATACACGCACACGCACGTGAGCCATAACTACTGACGGGTCACATTGTCCATGCATACATTCACCCTCTCTCTCTCTCCCCTTCTTCCAATTGCTAAATCTGTTCTGACACCGAAGACACAGAGAGGTATCGGTGGTAAAATGGTCTCCGTACATGCATGTAGACCACACAGACAAGCTGCACACACACTTTTGCTTGACTAGAACATGTGCATATATTGATTTGTTAGTTTATGCTACTTCTGTGTGATGTGTCAGACACTGTAATTGCACTGTAGTGAGTGTGTGCTGTGTGGATCATCTACTGGTTTTGCTGTGAGTCACTCAGGCCAGACGGAGGGAGGAGTGTGTTCCTCGTAGCTATGCTGAATCCAAATATACAGAAACACTGCAACACCTGCTGTTTGCTGGCAGAACAGGCAAGCAAAATATATCTACTATATGTACAGTCAAACAGTCTGTGCTCATTGGATATGAAAGATTGCCAAACTCTGAATGTTACAGTAAAATGTAATATGAGCAAAGCTACTTCAAATGTGTCTACTCTCCCCAGTGTCCCAACCTCCATTCAGCCTCAATTGATGATATATCAGTAGATATATAAATAAATAAATTGCACACTGTTGGTTCACTTAAATATTTGTCTGTTTCTATTGTTAGAAAACTGAACAAGTTTGAAAGAAGTTGCTGACATTTTTTTTCAACATACGATGAGGTTGATGTCAACAGCTCTGCTATGAGTTTTGCTTTCCTGGCATTTACATCACTCTGGAGGCCATTTTGGAAAAGGTCTGATTCTGTTGGCGAGGAAAAATAATTTTAGTGTAGATGGAGAACTAAAAAACAACAACAACAACAACAAAAAACAATTGTTCAGAAATGTAACTTGTTTAGAATGGATGTATTAATCAGGTGTGTCCAGAACTTAATCAATGGGTAATGTTAGCTAACTGTTACAAAACTTTACAGAGACAATGCTATGTTATTGAAGGTTCTGGTTGAAAGGTTTCCCTAATCCATCTGTAAGTAGAAGCCAGTTCATTCTGTAAATTATATTTTATGTAATTTCAGGCCCAGGGCTCCTGATCCCTTGGAGATCCAGAATGATTACAAAGACACGGAAAGATCACAAGGAGATATCCATCCATAAATACATCCATCCACAGTCAGTGTAGAGACATAACCTCTCCAGCATGTCCTGAGTTTACCGCAAGACGTTCTTCCAGAAAGGATATGCCTCAGAAATCTCACCTAGGAGGTACCCAGGAAACATCTCTGTTGGACACCCAAATCACCTCACTACACTCTTACAATGTATAAGAACAGCAGCTCTAGTCTGATCAAATGACTCACCATGTCTGTAAGGGTGAGCCTAGAGACAGTTCGACTATTCAGTACCTTGCTCTCTGGTGACTTCCACAGTGCATGGCTTTAGGTAAAGATAGTAATGTAGATTAGTCAAATCACTTGTCAGTCCCTCTTAAAAACACTTACGTGAGTGTTTGAGTTTCCCTAACCAGCCCAAATGTGTTTTGTTACTTGGAGAAGGCATTTGAACTCGTTGCTTGGGGTGTCGTCGGGTTTGCCAAGTTAGACTTGTTTCCAGCTGTTGAAGTGGAAGTTGTTGAGTTTGTACTATAAAGCACTGTAAGTGGTCAAATAGGTTAATACAGAAAATGAGACAGTTAAAAAAAAAACTACAGAAACATTGCAAATTAAAATAAACAATAACCATAAAGAGGTGACAGGTTTTTATCAGTGGGATATTGCTAGCTGTAGCCAGCAGGACTGGTTACCGGACTGCATCCATAAACTGTATTAGTGCATTGCACAGATATCTTTGAACTAGTACAAGGTGACACACATTCTGGAGACAAACTTTTTGCTCTACCACACACAAGTACTGAATCAGTGGAGAGGGAACCTAATACATACCTATAGACTTTGGCTCCCTTTTGTTGGCCCACTGTCATTGAAAGTGTCCTGTTTTAAGCCTTAACCCTGGAGAACCCATGGGGTCAAATTTGACCCCATGGTTTCCCTAGAAAACCAATGGGGTCGGATCTGACCCCATGGGTTCTCCAGGGTTAACAGTATCCAAATGGATGAGTTATAAAAAAGGAAAGATTTTAACTTAAAAAAAGTATTTTGAATCTCTAATGACATGTAGAACTACTAAGACATTTTCATGTGACACCTACATTTTAAAAACCATAATTTGGCATCTTTTTTTTTTCTTTATTTAGAGTAAAACTGCTTGGAGGGGGTCATTCACAGAGTTCCCCTAGTTGTGCTTCCACCCACATGATCTAGATACCCGCAGAGCAGTTGAAATGGACACTCTAATTTGTCCTCAGTAAGGAGCTTCAGATTGCAGTACCTTAAATAAAGCAGCGCTCTGAAGATGCAGTTTGGTCAAGTTCCAAAATAATACCATATTCACTCTCCTACAGACATAACCTCATAACTGCTCATCAAAAATTGCATTTTTATGAACATGGGGAAAGCTATTATTCCAGACGGACAAGCAAAGGTTATTTCTCTGTCATTTAAACCTACCCAAAACAATAACAGCTATGTAAAGTAGTCCCCCACACTACCATTTACATCCTCATAAGCACATATTATGGTACAATCACATTAAGCTCACATAACATTGAATTTTTGATAATGCAACTTTATTGCTAGCTACTCTTTGCGAGCCTTAGTATTCATGAACTTACTATGTAGTGCACACGCAAGCACACAGACACACACAACTGAAGTCCCAATGGAAGCCAGAGAAAAGCAGAACTGTCATGTCTACATACCGTGGGGGGCAAATACACATCCACACATATACTCTTTATCTTTGAAATGTATGCACTAGACCTTTTTTATTTATTTATTTTTTTCAAGATGAGGTGTATTACTGCATTAAGCACACACAGTCGATATGTTACCAGTAAACAAACATTTTACCTGCTGCATTCTTTATAAGGCCTTTTCTTTCAACCCAGGTGCAGGAAACGTTAACTATATCTAAATCAGGAATTATGAGCAAGTAATGTCCCTGCTTTTATCTGTAATAGGTGTTGACCATCACTGAAATTTCTGTTTGCCTGGATAATATATAAAAATAATATTCCAGTTTGTCACAGTTAAAAACAGTCTGTTATGCTTGTTTCCAGTGCCATCTCTTTTATTATTCACAGTTCAAAATAATTCCTTATTTTTCTCTGCGCTGGTCTATGGTGCACCCCTTTGGCTCATCAGCTGTATTAGATAAGTTTTAACTCCATTTCCTGTCTCTTTATGACATCTTTCATTTAATTGGCTACACTTTACCAACAAAACAAGTAGGTGGGGCTGCACTGGGAATTTCTTACATATATGCTGAGCTCATTCTTTGAAACTGACCATGTTTACTTGTTAGTAGCATCTACAAGGTAAGTTCACTTGTTATTATTGATGGAGATGTAAGACCTGTTTAGTTTGTGGACAACTATTGTAGCCTCAGAGGTGCCATGTGGTGGGGAAAAAAATCCTTGTTAATTTTGGATTCCTGCCATCCTGATGCATTTTGTCATGACGTATGTGTCCATCTTTTTTTTTTATGTTTTCATTCATTTTTCATTTCAGAAATTTAGTTTTGGCCGACAAACAGTCATGACCCTTATCCTAACCCTAGCAATTTTGTTGTCATAAACTAAAAACTGAAAAATACGACGTGAAATGTTTCTGAACTGACACGTTATTTTCAGTTCACTTCCACTGTACGCTCGTATACATCTCTACCAATATGAGAAAACAAGCAAAGACTGCAATCAATATATCAGTAAAAGAAGTTAGCTAGATCTGCCATTCTACTTCATGTTGATCCTATTGTACAAACACTGGCTGCACATTAGAGCACTTTTCTGAATATTCTGAATGAATGAGCACCTCTAGCTAAAGTGCTAAAATGCTTTTCATTCCCTGCTTCTAAATAAAAAGTATGTATATATCTCCGAATTGAAAACAATCGCTTGATGCCAAATAATTACATTTAAGATAAACCACAACAGAACCTTTTGTGTGTGTTTAAGAAGTTTCTCGAGTTTTTAGAAGTTACTTCTGCACAGACTAGTTTGAAGTTGCGTCATTTAGCAAAAAGAATCCAATGTTTTGTCTTCAAAAGTGGTAACTATGGTTCATCTTTATATTCAGTTTTTACTGGAGCCTCTAAAAGCCTTATAAAAGCTTAAACATTAAAAAAATAGTCTGTTATTGACAAAAAAAGAGACTAAAATGTTTTGCAGAAAAAAACTGAATTTATACAATATTTTGAATATAAACTTTCAGTCATTTACATGTTTGAACCAGGATGAAAAACATTTCAAAAGCATAATGAGGCATAAAAAAAAAATCCTCTCCGCTAAAAACATTAAAAAAAACCCAAAAAACATCAAATCAAATATTGAACAATAACAAGGCATAAAAGCACGATAACGGCAACAAACACAAAAAATGCGACATGTTGACTGAAGTCTTTTTCATGTGATATTTTTTCGTGATATCAAAAGATTTGTTGTTTTCAACTCCACAAGCAGCATTTTTGTCCCAGGTTTGTGCGGCGGGGATGGAACCGTGGTGGTTGTGTAGTATAGAGCGAGTGCCCTTTGTGACTTTAGGGCATCGGCAAGGTGAAATGAAGAGGAGGATGAGGAGAGGAAATGATGGGGAAGGGCAGAGGAAAAGGAGATGACAGGAAATGGAGAGAAAAGTAAGAAGAGTGGACGAACAGGAGGAGGGTGAGGCAGAGGGGGTGTGGGGTAGAGAGAGCCCCCTCCGTCACATGGGGCTGGGCTATTGATTGAATTCTGACATTGATTAAGCATCCCCTGATTCACAGTGCCATGCACTTGTGCATGAGTGCGAGCAGGCTGTGTTATATATGTTTGTGTGTGTGTGAGTGTATGCGAATGCAAGGGGATTATACTTACTGTACATGCTGCAAGCTGTCTGTAATGAAGGGATGAGGAGATAAGGAAGTGTTTATTTCCATCACTGTGTTGACTTGCATTCACATGCAGTTTATGTGTGTGTGCTCTTTTGAAATGTGTGTGCAAATGTGCGCGCATGTGAACGCCTATAGATCTGCACCCCTAGGAGGCCTGACTTGCAATACCACTTCATCCATCCTTGTGGGATAAAAAAAGGGTCTCTCTTTCCTCTCTTTCAGTCTCTCTCTCTCTTTCACTTTTCTTTTTTTTTAAACCCCCCCCCCCCCTGGTCCTTCTCTCCCTCTGACTCCTTTGTGTGCACTTCTTTCTTTTTTATTCATCATTAATCCTGCAGTCTGGGTCTGGGATGGCACAGCCTCTCCCTCCCTCTGCTGCCCTCTCTTTAGCACTCCCGTTCTTTATCTCTGTTATTGTTTGTGTGTGTGCGTGTGTGTGCGTGTGTGAAGGGCAAGGAATTGTCATCCTGTGCCCCACTCGCTCTGCCTCTCCATTCAGACCGCGCCACCCCATTTGCCAGGGATAATTTCCCCTCCCCAGCCTTTCCTTCCTTCTCCTCTTTACCACCTCCTCCTGTCAGACATCTCTTTTCTTCATAGAAAATGCACTTAATCTTTGAATCACATTGCAGTTAACCTCTTCACATCCACCAGGTTATACGCAAACCACCTTTTTGGGAAAGTTTAGGGTTAGGGTGGATTTTAGCCGCACGAGTGCATCATTTCAGAAAGTGGAGCATTAGCCTTCAAATCAAGTTTCTTGCGTGCATTCGATCACTGGGAGGTGAGGTTGGATGGGATGAAACGGGTCAGGCACCACACACACACAAAACTGGCTTGGAGATGTCTAGATCCTCATGCACTCTGAGGGCGTGCATGAGGATCACTCAGGGTATCCTTGCAAAAAAAGAAAACAAAAAAACAGGGGGAATTATGGACTCCCATTCAGTAATAACTGTTGTTTCATACAATCTAATCACAGCATAGCAATGTGTCACAGTGAAGCAAGCAATTCAAACTGTAGTTTGTTTATGGGAAGTAACAGTTACAGCCACATGCACTAAGCTATATAAATAAGTAAAACAGTTTAAGCAGTCAGATGTGTATTAAATGCTTTATGTAAAAAAAAAAAAAAAATGACTTGCTTTGAGAAGAATTTATTACACTTCCCACATCCTACATGTGCATAAAGCATTTAGCCAGGTAAAAGTTCCAAAGTACCAAAACAAAGACTAAGCAAAGATGGGACTAAGACCTGACCTGTTCAGACTGAGGGGGTGGAGTTAGGGCTGGTTTTGTTGACTTTTCACTTGTATGCCATACGTAAAGGAAACTCTCATAAGAAATATTCAAATACATATAAAAGTAGTTGATTTGGATTAACATCATGTGTAAAGTTCGATTGTTTAGCATGTGGCTAAAATACAACCTAACCCCAGCACTACACCTGAGTGGTTTGCTGTCGACATGTTGGATATGAAGAGGGTCAACAGGAATAAGCTTCCAGCCTGTCTGTGTGTCTGTGGCAGACCTCACATGCGGCAGGAGTCCGCACGTTAGGTACACACAAGGGGTGCTCTCTGCTCTCATCTCCTAATTGGTCTTGAATGGCGGCTCTTGTAAACAAAAGTCAGTTCAGGGGCAAGTAAGCAAAAAGTGTGTCCTGTCGTTTGTTATTGCTCCTTCCTTCTTTTGCTTTTTTCTTTCTTCGTGGCCTCTGGTCAGCCAGAGGGGAGGAGGTGTGGGGGGAGGCGGGAGCCAACCTTTCTCTCACTCTCTTTCTCTGATGCCCGGTGTGTTGCGTGTATTGATCGCAGAGGCTCAGTAGCAGAAAATAATGGGGTGGTGAAAGCTTAGTAGACAGAGAGAGAGCGGGAGATGGAGAGAGAAAAAGAGATCTGGAAACGTGTGTGTGCTCTCTGACACACACACACACACAAAATCCCATTTCTACTGCCTTCTTTTTGCCCTATGCCCCCATATGAATATTGGTTCTCCCCTAACTGCTATGGGTGTGTGTGTGTGTTTGCATGTCCAGACTTCCTCATTTGCATGTGTGTGTGTGTGTGTGTGTGCGCGCGTGTCTTATCTATGTGAATAAATCCTTCCAAGCCCCATGCGCCTCAGGGTGATGTGATGTGGCCACTGCCCGAGCAACCATACCCTAGCTAATTTACAACCAACCTAGTGTGTCACCCCCACCCACCGCCCCCCACCTCCACATACGCACACATAAACACACACAGGCTTGATGGTACCGCGGTGAAACATGTCGTCTAGACGACATTGAACCCTGAGTCCACCCGGGGTAATTGTTTTATGCAAATGGGGAGAGCTAGAGCTGACATGATTGGGCCAGACTCGGTGTTGATTGAAGTGTGTGTGAGCGTGTATGTGTGTGGCATTTGTTATGGATGTGGCCACAATTGTGGTGTAATGCTGGTAGCCATTAGTATTATTGTTATTGTTGGAAATGTTCTATTATTCAGCAGGCCAGGGTGGGGCAATATACATAACATGCAGAAATATGGAGGTGCAAGGCAAATGGACACACACACACCCACGCACCCACCCACACACACACACACACACACACACACACACAAACATATCTCTGTAATATTCGACTTGTCATTGAACTGAATCATGAAGCCACTATCAGGCCACACATCACACCGTTAAAGCAAATATGAATCATGGCATCAGTGCAAAAATATTGATGCATACTGCAAAGTCACTTAATGCTTTTGTTGGAGTTTAGAGCGAAAACACACACACACACACACACATACACACACATATGCACACAGGGCCATGTGTTATCAAGGCAGCCATCAGAGGGGAGAGAGGGAGTGTGTGTTGTGGTCCAAGTCGTAAATTTAATTTCATGCTGGATTTGCAGAGCTCATCTGAATTGCATGCAAGCACAGCCTGATGGGCCTCAGTCTCAGCGCCGGAGAGTCACACACCAAAACACAGATGCTGCCTTTGATGGTGTGCAAAAGCGCACGCAAACACACTCGAGTCACAGCTCAAGGTCAGGTCACCAACATGACCTCTGGGCATGACCGCCGGTACAGATGCTTTTTTCTGTTTATGTAAAACAATAATGGTAATGGGACAGAGAACTTTGGCACATGTAAACTTTGCCTCAAATGCCTGGCAAACTACTAAGCCATCTCCATGTAAAATGACAAAGAAATGCCCCATTTTTGGTAGTGTGGTAGTCTTAGTTTGTCTAGTGGAAGCTAATCAGCTAATCTAGAGTGAAAAATTAAGATAACATGTGAATCAACTTATCATTCAGCTGAGATTAGCCTTCTTCACATCTAATTAGAGAATCACATATCGGATTTCTATTTAAGCTGTTTTAGCCTGCCCAGAGTCGCTGTGCATGGAACAACATCGCATCCAAGCAACTTTGCAAACCACCTCCAATCCAGCTTTGTTCTTTGTATCTGACTTAGTGTCACATGTGTTGCTGTTGGTGATCGCTCTGTTCTGCACTCCAAGACAACAAATAGAAATAACTGCAAATAGAAATATAAATCTTCTTTGACTAGTGTTCCTGACTAAATTGTTGTAATCATGCTAATTTTAAATAATACATTGAAAAGGCAACCAGAAAGCTTGATTAGCTGAGTAAGTGTTGTTTAAGATTATAAAAGCAGCAAACAAGTATTTGGAGTGTGTAACCTAAAGTCTCAGAGTGAATGAAGCCCCTGTATACTTAGGTACAAGGTACCTAAAAAGGTACTGTAATACCTTTTTAACAAATGGTTTAAAATCATTTAGCCATCCATGCTAAATGACATTTAGCCATTTCAGACACTGGTAGCTAGGATAGGCTCCAGCTCCCCCATGATCCTGACAAGAATAAGCGGAAGAGAATGGATGGATGATGGATGGATTTCAAATAAATATCAAAATTTTAATTGAGAAGAAAAATAGGCTAAAGACTGGAAACAGGGGAAGCAGCTAACCTGATATCTTCTTTGGCGCATGTTTAAAGTTCACTTCCTTAAACCATTGCCAGTACTTAAAATGTGGATGTACCACTGGATGTCACCCATGGTTGGTGAAGTCCTGATGTAATGGTTTCTTGTCATTACATCTTGGTGTTTTTATATAGGACGAGATGAGCTGGATCTAAATTTTAGAGAGAAGGTGAAGGATTGCGACTTGTAAAGACAAGACTGGCACGCCCTAAGGCAGGGGTGGGGGAACTCCAGGCCTCAAGGACCGGTGTCCTGCAGGTTTTAGATGTGTCCTTGATTCAACACAGCTGATTTAAATGGCTAAATTACCTCCTCAACATGTCTTGAAGTTCTCCAGAGGGCTGGTAATTTGATTCAGGTGTTATGACCCAGGGTGATATCACACCCCTGCCCTAAGGAATACCCTCTGTTTTTGAGGCTAACATGGACCATAATTTACAAAATGAACATCATGTTGCATCAAAACTAGCAATTGAGCCCATAAACCCATCAGCAAAATGTTAATTGACTTCATCTATCAAGCGAGTTTTATGATTAGATTTCAAAATAACTGCAACAAGAGGATTTGCCCACTGCTGGCTACTAAAAAGAAAGCAGTTTAAGGAGTCTTCCCATTGGCTTCACTTTGCACACTGGAAGAGATGTCCATCTTTCACACACAGTCCATGCATTTAACTTTCTTAAAAAAGTGTTAACATATTTTACAGTGTTAACTTGCTAAATTTTAAAAACTTAAAGCCATGGATTTTATTAATTTGTCCCCTAAAAGAGCATGTGAGAAAACGTCATGTTGTTGTATGTTTCTTTATTGTGTCTGATTTCTATGTGGTACTTCAAAACTGCATATAAAAATGTCCAACAAGCTCACCCCACCTGTCTCCAGTCCTACTCAGCTCAAACTCTAAACCTGTCATGACCATCGTCCAACATCCATTTAGATAAAACACTGCTTTCATTCCACCCATCCCTCCCTCTGCATCACTCCTGGATAATATGCTCCCTCTTTCTCTCTTTCTCTTTCCGTCTCTCGGCCAACCTTATAGAGGTCTCAAGCGGAATAAGCGACCCTACAGATCCAAGCAGACTGAATTTAAAAGAGAGAAGGAAAGCTCTGCAATTACCCTGTTACAAGGACTGGAGCAATTAAGGAAATGTATAGTTCAGCCAGGTTCACAGTTTCAGATGCCCATCAAAGAGCCTCATAAAGCCATGAGTCATATTTAGTCTCCCAGAGCTCTTAAGACACGCACACTCACACTTCTTGGCTATACAGGGATTGTTTAACTCTTCTCACACAATGAGGGGGCTGCTCCTAGCTCAAGTTTCATACTGCAGCCCTTTGTCTGTGACGTCATTCACATTCAAAAGTCTAACATCACGTTGAATGTTGAAAAAGGAAATCTTGACATTTTTCGGAAGTTTAACAGTTTACTTTTCTCACTTACTTCTTCACTTTTACAATCAAAAAACCTGCTGAGGTCAGTGGCAATTGATTTTGTATAGCGTGAAGGACAAACGAAGAGTTCAGTGGTTAAAAAAAAGCCTTCGCTTTTTTCTTTTTAATTTAAAAACCCCCATTCATAACACATTGAATAAAATGAAAATTCAGACCTCTCGATATCTGCATTCTTCTAATTCCTTTGCGTAGACACTCTCTTCAGAAATATTAACTAACTTCAGTAAGAAACTTTGAACAAGGCTGGTATTTGTTTCACTCTTGTCTCTACAAAAAGCCATTTCCAAACAAACCAGATGAACATTTCAAACTCAAGGTATTTCCTGAAAGACTGTCTTTCTTTTATTCATTGACAGTATGAACGTGCTGATTGTGGCCTTAAAGAACAGAAAGAAAAAGAAAACAAGATATTTGCTCTATCTTTATGTTTTGCCAGTTGTACTAAATGATTTTCCAGTTCCTCTAGTTATCAACAAAACAGCCCGAGTGTCCCAGGAAGCAGCAGAGACACAACTGTAACAAAAAAAGACAAAATTCAGACACAATACATTCATTGTTCATAGTAATGTGAGTCACAACATATGTGCTGCATTTACCCCAACCAGTCTCTCTTTAACCTTAATCAAACTTCTTTTGTTGCCTTAATTAAGTCTTGATACGGACCTCAGCCTCTAGTGTGAGAGTGTGCTTTGAACACCAGTCATCAAACCCCAAACACCTCCCGTTGAACCAGTGCAGTTCACAAATAAAAATTCATTAATTAATTTGTTTGACTTAATTTAAACAAAAAAATCAGGCCTCTATTTAATCAAGACAGCGTCTACATTACACCAAAACGTACTGGTGAAAGAATTTATGTGTAAAACCTTAATTTCTAGGAGATGGTATTAGTGTTTGTAAGTGGATTTAATTCTGACCTAAATCTTTCTAAAAGTTAAGATTTCATTGCTTAGGCCGGATTTATCGCACACTGAAAAAGAGTGGAAATCTGTGAAGCATTGTTTATTGAATTCAGTGTTACTCTGAAGTTTGAGGCTTTGAGATAAAATAAAACCACATTCTACAATCATCTAAGGAGACATATATTTCACAAACATCCTCATTGTGAATATGGCTACTCTCCCTGGGCGCTTTACCTTCCAAAAGCTCCTCCGGTAACAAAGACAAAAGCCAGACATACACAAACATACTCGCTCTTCTTCCCCTTCGCCTGGCCGGTCTCAACATCCCAGTGCTCTTTGAGACGACGTCCCTACTATTCCACCGGGTCCCTCATTAAGGCCCAAACGCAGACTCTCGAGGGGAGATGGGGTACAGAGCAAGGGGGGCTACTGGGTAAACTTTGGAGAGGTCACCCCTTCGCTTCCTTCTCTCATCCCTCGTCCCAGCCCATCCTCAGGTAATGTCAGCGACGAGTGTAAACAAGCAGAAAGGTTAGCGCTGTTTTCACCCGACACTATCTTATCTCATTAGGGACAAGGGACAGCAAGCCAGAAATTACCAGCAGTGTCATACTTTGTTGTTTAAGAAGACACTTCTGTGATGATCTCTCATGTCTGAAATGTGTTCAACAACGTAAGGGGTTTAAAGTTAGAATGGTTACATGTAATAGCAATAAAATTTTGTTTTGGTGGAACATTTTTCTTCTTATATAAGAAACAGGTAAGGTCAACGTGTATGGTCACAACAGTGAATGTGGCAATAACATCATTCTTCTACAGATGTGACCTAAATAATTTAGGTACTAGTTTGCTAGTTTCAAATGTTATTGAATACAACATGATGTTAATTTTGTAAATTATGTTCTACATTAATGTGTAGAAATACTGTACACCAAAATATGCGTTACCATGTGAAATTGTTAGCAAATTAGCATCCAAGGGCAATTTCTCAATGCGATCTGACCCTCAGTCATTACTGGTTTCAAAACAACCAGTGTTCACTAATGAGTTATTTTTTATTTTTCTTCCATCAACACCTACAGCTAGATTAGAATCAATAATTACCATAACATACGTGACTGTGAATGGTGTGCCCGTAGCCAGGATGAGACCATCTCTTGACCTTGGTGTAGGATGCAACAGTTTTAAACAGTTTTAAATATATCGGATTATTCTAGCTGAAAACAAGATTGTGATAAAATAGACAAGGTTAATGGCTTATTTGTACTTTTGCGTTGGTCCTGTACAGAACAACTTTGCAGACCAACAGCTACAGCTGTCACAACTGCTAATCTGTTAGCTTGTGCTGTTGTAATCCAGCCTTTGGGAAGAGCAAAGTTATTACATATAAAAGCTGAAGTGAAGCTGTAAACCCAACCGGTCACAGCAGAGGGCCAGCTCTCCCTGAGCCTGGTTCTGCCAGAGGTTTCTTCATGTTGAAGGAGTTTTTCCTTCCCACTGTTGCCAAAGTGCTTGCCCATGGGGAGACATTTGATTGTTATTGTGATTTGGCGCTCGCTGTATAATTAAAATAGAAATGAAATTGAACTGGAAAAAGTATACACGGCGACCTCTCAGTGCATGCCATGCAGTTTTTTTTATTACCTTTGATGGTTTTTCGCACATTTGAGTTTCACTCATTTGTGTTTTACTTTAATTAGCTTTCCAGACTGTCTTTCTAGATATATTTGAAGACAAGACCATATCACATCCCTTGAATCGCATTACTAGGAGCATGGTGAGCTGTAAAATGTCACATTGCAAATCTAAATTTGGACAATTAGCATTCTCCATGAAGGCTTTCAGTGTATGGATCGCACTTCCAACTGAAATCAAATTCATGAGCATTAGGAGCTCAGTCTGAGTGGAGTTTTTTTTAAACTCCTCCTCTCACCTCATGTTATGTATTTTCGTTGTCTTTTCCTATCAGCCTACCTCTCTGACATGTCTTCCCAATGTGATGTTTGTGTAAAGTTTGGTCAGAAGGTTCCTTTGTAAGTGCTCATGCGCCATTAGCGTGCTGCCTCCTGTAACCCATAATTTCCTTCGGGATTAATAAAGTATTCTGATTCTGATTCTGATGACGGATGTTAAATCTTTTGCAGTAAACGTCAAAGGTTTATTAAAGGTAAATCAGAGCTGTAGTCATTTTAGTTAATTATAATTTTACAGTTTTTAATACTTTTGGAATTCACACTATATTTTTCTAATATGTGTATTTATTGTAGTTGTGTATTTTTAGTGTATTTTGGTTTTATGAAATTGAATGCTGAAAATCTTCCCAACAAAGGACAAGGTTTGGAAATTAGCCATAACTATAAACTCTTTGTGAAGCACATCAGTTTCATTCTCTGTGTTGAAACTATGTTAAACCGAATTGTCTTTTTTCAGTGAATACATAGAAACAGAAAAACAAGAAATTATAATACTACACGAGTACTACTTCTCTGTACTATAACAGTGTATTACAAAATGTCATTATTTAAGCATAACATATACAGTGTTTGCTGAGGGATAGGCAGGTGATTTTTTATCTCACTGTGGTTACCACTGCATTGTCTGGAGACTTGGCTCTATTCACTGCACTACACAAAACTGCCCAAAACTGAAATGACTGTGTGCATAACCTCTGCATACCAATAAACTAAAAGATCCTATTAAAACTACCCTCGTGGTCATATTAAAACCTCCTGGAGTCATCCCTCCTCTTCTTTATAGCATCTTTCTTCCCACAGTAAGATGCCACATAGCCACTATCCAGAAGAGGTGCCCCTTCCTGCCTGCCTGCCTGCCTATGTGTTTGCTGACTGGCTGTGGAAAGAGCCATTTAGCATGGTGAATGTCAGGGTCAGTGTGGGCTGTCCTTGTCATCACTCTCTGTAGCCGAAGGTCAGGGAGAAGCTCTCCTCAAATGGCCAGACAAAGGGAAGTTCCGGGATGGAAAAAGCTGAACAGAAAAAGTCAAGTTATCGAGGTATTTCGATATAAACGTATAAAAATGTTCCCCTTTATGCTGCCCTCTGTCTGAATTGTGTGCTGTACGTTTGCTGTCAAATAAAGTAACAATCGCTGAAGCAGACGGCTGTCAGCCGTTTCAGACGTCACTGTCCCCCCTGTGATCCATAACACAGAGCGATTTTAATGCAGCGAGTAATTACAATATGCCCCGGCCTGCTCTATCTTACTTCCTTGAGCAGAAATGCTCCTCTCCACACATATGTGACTGCGCGATGGATGCACTCACATATGCAAACAGAATGAAAGGTTGTACAGCAAAGCATAAACTAATTTAATTTATTAGTAAGTCCTAAAAGCTTGCACAACGCAAAGTGCAATTCATTTCTACCACACTGAAAAATAATGAGTTAGCAGATACTGATGTAAAGCAAGTGTTTTCCAGAGTGAAAACTGATTCACTCTGTTGTGAAAGTCTTTTACAACAGGCTTAATGAAGAGAGTCTAAATTGCTTGTATATGCCTCAAATAGAAAATTCTAAAGAAACAGCATCAGTAAAATAATGCACTCAAGCCCTGATCTGTTTTTGCTTCAATCGGTGCCAAAAACTGCAGTTCCCCCAACGGCCACTTGATGCTGACTCCACGAGGACATCAAACTTCACAGAAAGTGTCGGAAAGCACTGATTAACAAGTTTATAGGCTGGCATCAAAATATTTTTGGCCATTTTGAAGAGTTATTTTGGTGGGTAATTTTTTTTTTTTTTCGATTTGAACATCAGTGAGGTTTACCTTAGGGTCATGGCTGCTTTGATTGACAGGTGTGCCAACACATAGGCTTCACCTTCAGGAATTCCAGTCACTGAAAGTGAACCTCTCCACTGTGTTTCCTGCTACATTAAAAAAATGATAAGAAAAAGCAAAATGCAACCAATGAAAGTAACAATCAAGATCAGAACATATGTAAACAAGATGTAACAATTGGTTACCTGTTACATCTGTAGCCATTTGTTAAAACTGAAAGACATACAGCACTCAGTAAAAATCTGATTAAATAAACATAACGAGGACAAATTATACCAGAAAGAGAAGGGTGGAAAGGCAATGAAGAGGTCCTCTCTGCAGCTCAAGTAAATAAAGGCTAAGGCTTCTATTTGAGAATTTACTGTATTTATAGTGCGAATGGGTACCAACTACTTGCTGCGATCCATCCTCGCCACTCCCTCCACCATTGTTTCTCTGTATTTGTGCCTACTTTCCACAGCTTGAGTAAACACTGTCAACTCTTTCATTAGCCCTCTCACCACAGTCTCTCTTTCACTCCGTGTGGCTTTCATCCCCTCTCACTCTGTCTCTATGCGCCTCTGTTTAAACAGATGAATGTGATTAGAGCCTGTTTAAAATGACATTGGAAGTTTGTGTGTTTAATGAATCAAATAAAAGGCACAGTTATTACGTTTAAAGATAGGCCATAATATGTGCACTGTGCACAGAGACTGTACGTGTGACACTCCAGCACCTCTGTTGAGTTTATATGATTGTGCAGGTTTTCAGATAACTGATTCTAATGCCAGGGTTATGGAGTGGTACTTTATACACTGACACTTGCCTTGCTCCAACAAAAAAATTCTGGACTCACAATCTACCCATCAGTTTAGGTACTTCTATAGGTTCGTCTTGTATTTTTTGAAACTATTCTTCCTAGTCATCCATGTAATATTAATTCAGGTGAATGTAAACTCAAAAATATGAGATTGCAGATACAAATGGCAGAAAAAAGGTTAATTCCATTTAGTTTCAGATAATTATTATAATGAGTTTGCATATTTCAGTTTAGCTTATATTATATGCAGGGCTGCACATAAGTGGTCTGCAGGTACACATGCGCTGTCAAAATAAAAGACGCACACCAGATAAGAAGTTGCAACGCGCGTTTGCGTACATAAGATTTTCTGGAGGAGGACAGACATTTATTTAGAACTCTTAAAGATGTCGAAGAAGCAAGCTCCTTGAAGCAATTACTTTGGTGTTCCTCCACCTCCAAAGAAATGTCAGAAGGAGTCCAAAGCGCAAAAGAAGCGCGTATTCTCGGAAAAGTGGTTGCAGGAGGTGAGCTGGCGTCAAACAAATGGCAAACGGCATATTCTGCACCACATCTCTGTGCGTTCATCATTTACGCAAACGCACGTTGGAACTTCTTATCTGGTGCGCGTCTTTTATTTTGACAGCGCATGCGCACCTGCGGGCCACTTATGTGCACCCCTATTTATATGAACATTTTTAGTTTAGTTTTTGTTAGTTTCAGTGTTTATTTTAGTCTGTTTTAATTGTTATTTTATTTATGGCAAGATTTAGAAAATAGATTTACAATATAAACTGAACTTTTCAAAGCAGTTGACTCAAAGTCTTGTAGAAATACAAACCAACTAAACATTGGACATCAGATAGATGTGCAGATGATGCATGATATTGGGTCTGTCGGTCCATGATCAATTCTGGAAGTCCAAACTTGGTCCATAATTTGGATGTCCAACCATGACCCAACTTGGATGTCAATACGATGTTCAGCATTTGAACTGGGCAATTTTTTTGGGACATCATGTGGACGTCTATGACAGGTACAGGAAATTTACATGATTAATAAATGTAATATTTTTTTATTTACAAATATCAACATTGTTGTTATCAACATGATGATAAACAAACACGATTTATTATGTTTTAGCCTATTGATTTATTCAGTATTTTTTTTTGTTATTTTACATTTTCCTGTTCTTATTTAACTGGCTTATTTATTTCAATTAATCAACTTATTTGTTTGTAACCAGGTGAAAACTGTCATTTATTAAAATTAGTTGAAATATTAAAAATGTTATAAGAATGGTTACACATTGTTGGCATTCCTTTTAAAAAAAGTACAATGTGTTTAATAAGTTTAAACGAGCATTTGCATTATTTATTTTATTTTAGTGAGGTTGGTATCCTGTTTTATTGTGAAGAACGTTGTAGGAGGAAGTAAATGTAGTTGTAATGAGTAGCAGGACTGAGAGTGGTTGCAACAGAAAGTACGAGAAGTTTGTGCAAGTGTGTATGTATGAAGTGAACTATCTGCTCGACAGTCTTTGTCGATGTGACATTTTGCAAACTACCTGTGAGGAGCTGAGGACATTTCTGCTCCAAATCCAAAGAGCAGCTGCTCTCTCGTGTTTTAGTTCAAGAGCCCACACTATCTTGGAGATGTCCATTGATCACTCTGCATTCCTTCACACATAACTGTTTGTGTACAGAAAACATGTCCTCTACCCTCTGGAAACATGGGACTACAGAGCCTATAGAAGCAGTATAAAAATGACGTCTAAAATGAGTCTAAGTTTGACGTTGAAAAGACGTCCACAGCGACCACATCTGGACTATAAATAGCCTGTACACAGAGGTCTTATGGACGTCAACACCACACATTCAGCAGACGTTGAAAAAAAGACGTTGCCTGGGGTCACAAAACCCCTTCAGTGGACCAAAATTGGACGTCCAAAAATGACTTATAAAAGACGTCACTCCGATGTCACTTTGCATTGTGGGAAGCATAAACACATCCAGTAAAAGCATAAGCAACCAGAAAAGGCAGTTTGTGATAACACATTTTACCAAATTCAGAAATACCAAAACTAAGGCTATTTTTTCCATAAGTTCACAAAACCACAACAAAAAAGTTTTCGTTTTATTTATTTTTTTAAAGCTTAAATTTCTAATTGTACTTAACAACAATATAGAACTGAAAAGAATTCAAGTATTGCTAAGATTCAAACAATTTGGTATATAAGTTAAAATCAAGTAGAATCTCCACTGATTTCCTAACACAGTACTTTGAAGCCAGATGAGCAACTACTTGCTCTGGCTCACATTGTGTTGGACTGCATGGATCCCACAAGCTCTCTACATTACTTCAGCTTGGCTACTACTAGGTCACATTTAATATCATTCAAATGATTAAAAAAGTGCTGTAAGCCCCTTTGTCATACCACACACACACACAAAAACACATCTGCCCATACCTGCAACCCCCTTTGCACTCATCTGCATATCCCTTGCTCTGCACTATAAATTCCACCAGAATCGGACACTTATGCTTTCATAAATCTCCTCCTTGTCATTTTCAAATTCCAGAGATTTATTCACAGAACAACAGGCCCAAGTTGAGAGAACAATGAATCGAGAGGACAGTATAGAGTTGTGGGTTGTATTGTTGTGGGATCTTTCCACTGGGCTATGTGTACATAAATATCATTTTTATGTCTTCAGTTAAGTGGAAGTCATTAATTGTGTGTGTGGGCAGTATGTGATGTAATCCAATTCTGGGCACTTTACTATGTCAAATTTCCAAAGTGCGCTCAAATGTTGCAGGTAATTTGACTAAAAGATACGCTGAAATAGAGAGCTGAGGTACAGTGTGACATTACATGTTTTGTTCCAGAGGTTAGAAGTATATTCACCCTAATCTTTTTAAGAAAATCACAATCAGGAACTTCCAAGAGCAAGTGCTGTCGTGTATGCTTCTACATGTTTAAATGTGTAGCACTAATCAAGATAAAAGGAACCACAACTTATGGCAAATAAACAAGCTGGAAGAGCATAGGCTATTATGTTAGCCCTCAAAATGCCCATAGGCCAAGCTAAAATGTAGTTAAATACCCACAGACCTTATCTACTTTTAGCTAGTTTTCACAGTATTTTAGTTTGTGACATTTTCCCTTGTAACATCAGCAACCAAATGTTGATGTTACTATTTATATTCTGGATTTTTTAAAAATAACTTAATTGCTTCACATTATTGTACACCTCAAAGGGCAAATGTAATTATATCCACTGTCAATTTAAATACTAAGCACTAAATATCAGTTTAATTATCCTACATACAATAAAGCAGTGACATGATATCCATTCCCTTTAAAAGAGCATATGAGCTTCCAGTATTATTTCATTAATGTCATTAAGAAGTTTGTCATAATCATGAGCTGAATGCTGATGCAAAGTGTGCTTAACAAGCCAGAAACTGGTGAGAATGTTAACTATGACTTGTTTTACTGTAGGTCATAAAATAGTAATGAAGTTTGTTTATACATTTACACGAAGATAAGTTGTTCTCTTTAATAGAAAAGAAACCACTTTAACAAGCTTACAGAAACCAGCATCAAGACCGGCGTTGGTCAAATTACTTTAAAAAAGTAATTAGTTACTAATTACTGATTACTTCTCCAAGAAAGTGATCCCGTTACTTTAACGATTACTTATTTTCAAAAAGTAATTAGTTACTTTATTACTTTAGTTACTCTATAAAAACATGATTACACAACCTGAATACGTAATAAAGCAATAGACCTTTCAGCCCAATTCTACTTTTTCTGCATAATCCATCATATAAAATTGAATCACATGAAAAAGCCTCTTTTTAAAACTTGTTTTAAGTTGTTTTTAGTTTTAATCTGTTAATTTCATGCACATTGCATCAAGCAAAAATTAAATTATAAGAAGTTTATTTAACCTTTAAACCTATTTTCTGCATATTCCAGCATATAAAATAAAATCATTTTTTGTGTTTACACTCACTCTTTCAAATAGATGCAAGTAAAACACAGGAAAAAAGAAATAAAATCAAAGATTCAGCAGCACTGAGTCCTGTCGCTCTTAACTCTATTGTCACCTGTTTAGCAGGAGTGGGGCCGGTGCCGATTTGCCCGGTGCTGCAGCGGTCATGTCAGTGGCGGGGATCTGGGGATTTCTCTGTGAATTTCACATTCCCGTGGCAGCGTGCTCGGTGCTTGCTCAGATTTGAAGTTAAATTTTTTGCTATAGAAAGTTTTATTCCCACGCAGAGTGTACAGCGGACACTAATGTTTTTGTCACTTTTTATGGAATCAAACTCAAAGTGATGTAAGTACTTTCAAATTTTAAACACTACATGGTCGTACTCTCTCCCGCATATTATCCATTGTTTGTTGCTGCCATGGACATCGCAGACTCGTACGTCATTGTCATGAGACACTCTCACAAACAGAATCACAGTTTAGTAGCACAGTGGGAAAGTAACAGTAATCTAATTACTTTTTTGCAATAGTAATTCCTCACCATACTCGTTACTTGAAAAAAGTAATCGGATTACGTGTTACAGCCCATCTCTGATCATGACAACACAGTAACCTACATCACAACACTAACCTTCATGCCTGAGAAAATCGTCTAGTGTTTGCTAACTAGCTAGCATGTCACCACCTTGACTGTTGACCACCCTTCACTGTTTTGCTGAACATTTTTGGGGGGGGGTTATTTTCTCTTATTATCTTGCTTTTGTGTTTGTTTCACTGCCATGAGGCCGTGTCTCAGCAGATACCACATTTTGCTGTTATTCTGGATACTTTGAAGAACCGTGACCAAAAACCCACCAAACACATTCATCTGAATGAAATCAAAGTGGTAAATACTTGAAGTGTGTGCTTACATTGTCTATCTCTTTTCTGTTTGTCTTTTTAATATTTGTTAATTAGTATTTTTCTTTCACTTTGGCTCCTTTTCTTTGGTCACTTTTGTCAGAGGTGTTAGGCAGACAAAGGACAACGAAGCTGCCAGCTCACTAACTACTACTTCAAAGGTCTTTCCACTTAACTAAACTGCATATGTATTTCTCTCTCTCTCCTTCTCTTTCTGTCTCTCTCTCACTGTAGGCGAGGACTGTGATTCATGTACTTCTTGTGAAGACCACCATTAGGTTCTTGCAATACAGCTTTTATCTCCATCCCTGGGACTAATATCACTTACATTTTCTTTTTCTGGCTGCTTTTACACCTCATGTTCTTTCTCCTTCTATCCTTTCTGACTTAGCTCCCTCACTTTTCTCTTGCTGGCATGACCGCTCGGTTTTCCCCATCTTGTTTTCCCAGGAAATCATACTTGGTTAAAACTCCAAGTCTAACTGTTGGCAAACAGAATGTGTATATTTAGTAATTTTGTTTATTAATTTCTTTTTCAAGTTTTATTAATAGTGAACCAAAGAAAGCAACGGTTCTGGCTTATATAAAAATAACTTTCCTTTTTTCTAAAAAGCCCATTTGGTTTTTCCCAATATTCAGTCTAAGGTTAGTGTTGTCACCTGTGATGACTTAGAGATCTCAGGCTTATAGATTCCTAATTCTCATTTCCAAAATAAAACAAATCCTGCGTCATCATCATTTCATTAGAATGATTATCACGATCATCAGATCATGATTATCATTGTAATCAAAATCATTCCAAGTCTCATCATCATCATCCCTAACATTTTTACACTCATCACAATCAATACCACCACTCTTGTATAATTTTAATCATCCAATCAAATGTCATCATTATAATCTTCATAACAATTAGTGTCAACATCATGGAAATTTTGCTTCTATTTGGATAAAATACTGTCTGTCATTATCATCTGAGTCATCATCAGCAATAATAAAGCTATTAATTGGTTTTAAATGAATATATATATATATATATATATATATATATATATATATATATATATATATATATATATATATATATATATATGAAAGTAATTACTATTACACTTACATCCTTTTTATCATCTTCATAGTTTCAATATTGATACTGTCAGTGATCACTGTTATAGTCTTGACATAAGTGAAAAACCTCTCTACATATGCACATGTGGACGCACACACACACACACTCTTTATTATCTGCTCCATAGATGGCTACTTCCTCACTTCTATTTTCTACTTGAAAACTAGGAAGAGAAACAAGAGATCTGCTGCTTTTATCCTGTTGTAGGGGGTTTCAGGTGGAGCATACTGTACCAAGATAACATTTCATAGGCCCCTTGGTATTAGTCAGCGCTCCATCGGTGTTCTAGAGTTCTAGCAGCTTTAGAGAAACAATGGCTAGTTGGCATTTGACGTAGCACCATGATCAGTTGGTGTGTGTCATAGGTTTCAATGTGAAGATGCAGGGTTTAACTTAGATACTGAGAGCAAACGGGTGGAAAGCTAATGTCATGGTATGCTATGTTTAGCACGGATGGAAGAGTAGTTCTCCTGCTTATGCACTTTTATTTTTGCTCTACTCTGCTTAACTTTGTTGGCGATGCCCAAGGCAGCAAAGTTGAGAGAAAATGCAAGCAATGCACTGGTGAGTCTACACTGTTCCATATTTCCGCAACTGCAGCTAGGCTTAATAAAGCCAGTGCTTCACTGTTAGTCAGTTTCTCTGTGTTTGTTGTTGTTTACAGAATATTTATATGGACTTGCATGAGTTTAGTCCTGGTGACAAAGTCTTAGCTCTTTGTCCGCTTGTAAGTTTATCTTCCTGGGCCAAGTTTTTGATCCGTATACAGCTGTCAAATATGTTTGGATCAGAGTTATTAGATTTCAACTTGTGGTTGTTGGAAACCGATGAAGCTTTTTTCATGTTAATTTAATAAAACTCTATTATGATCATTTTTCTTGGTGCACCTTTTGCTTTTCCCCAAGAATAAACAGTTGTGAGACCTGTCTTGGTGGCTGGTAATGATACATGTTCCTGCTAGACTTACCTGAAGCCTTTGATACCATTAAGCATACTCCTACCAACAGATTTCAAAACTGGGTTGGCATCAATGGTACTGCTCTCAAATAGCTTTCATACTTATATATACACAGATACTCAGAATTCATATTAACCAATGTATTAACCAAAGGGGGCTGAATAATTACGCACACCCCACTTTTCAGTTATTTATTTGTAAAAAATGTTTGGAATCATGTATGATTTTCATTCCACTTCTCAAGTGTACACCACTTTGTATTGGTCTTTCACGTGGAATTCCAATAAAATTGATTCATGTTTGTGGCTGTAATGTGAAAGTTCAAGGGGGCCGAATACTTTTGCAAGCCACTGTATGTCCTCCTCTGTACCCCTCATATGTGTTTTTTTCCCCAGGGACCAATCCTTGGACCTGTTTTCTGTTTTCTTTAGAAATGTTATTCCCGGGCCATCTACTTAAAAGTTTGATGGGATTTTCTGCCATTGCTATGCAGATGATACACAGCTGTACTTCTGAGGTGCATTGCATTGCTCAGTCGTCCAGTTGGTGCAAAAAACAAGCAGCAACACTGCTAACAAAAACTAGTTGCCTTCATATATCACACCAATTCTTGTGTTGTTTCACTGGCTTTGAGTGAAATTCAGAATCCACTTTAAAATCCTGTTATTAACACATAAAACTCTACATGTGCCACACTCTCATTTTAAAACCAGAGGTGACTGTTCTCTTGAGGTTATGGTGCTCAAACTTTGGAACAGCCTTCCTCAGCCTATCTGGTTGGCTGATTCTGTGATTTGTTTTAAACAGCTACTGAAAACACACTTTTATAGGTTAGTTTTCCATTAATCTTTTCCCCTTTATTTTGGGCCATACTTTACAACTATTTACAACTATGGATGTGTGTATGTTCAAATGAATGTCTGCATGTTTCTGTGTCTGTACGTTTAAGCATGTGTACTTATCTGTACATATAATGATATTTATGCCTTAGCCGCTGAGGCCCATCTCCACAGCACTTGTAACTGTTGGAGAATGTTACAAAGAACCTAGACGCTTCTTTAATAGGAGAAGAGTTTCAAAATAACAAAAAAAACCCCAAACAATTATGTCCTCATTAACCCAGCTCCAGGCAGACCTCTACCGAGAGGAGACACACTTGAAGAAATTATTTTTCATCCTCTTCCCCTGCTTGTCAGTTTCAGACTCTGTGGTGTCTCAAAATCACAAGGACATCAAAAACATGAATGACCTTAACAATTCAGACACCAGTGGAGCTGAGTGTTTCTTTGCAGGTGTGATGATAATGAACTTTGTATGCTCTTCATCCATCTTGCTGAAACACACATGCACACACCACATCCATTTCTCCTGATTGCTGCCCCCCTTCACTCCCTCATGGTGGCACTGAGCCGTGGAAATGTCAGGGGTCAGGTTTACATTGACGCTAAAGCGCTGGTCACCCTGGGCCACAGTAAAGGTCAGCACCATGGTGACAGCTGGTTGATATCGTCGTTGGGAAGTTAGTCATGAGTCACCGCTCCAAATCCTCCATGTGGCATTAACATCATTTTCTGATTTCTCGCTCTCTCTGTCTTGTTTTATTTTCAGATGCCATCTTGACAGATCTGCCCGGTGGAGGGTGTGATGGAAAGGTCAGTACTTATAGTTAACACAATATTTTTTTTCGTTTACTTGTTTGGTGAATAATGCAGTGTGAAAACAAATGCATATATTTAATAGCACCATATTACTTATTCATGACTTTAAATTATAGAAATAGCACCTGGAATTTGAGGAAATCTTGATTTTATATAATGAAACTGCCACTTGGTTCTAAATAAGCTAATGGCAGGTTTCACCATGTATTATCAGCCTACATATATGCATTGATTAGGAATAGTTACACCTAATAAACAGTGGCTTGACAGTTTTGCCAAGAGTGATGCAGAGTTCATGTCATATTGAATTTCCTGTAAATACAAGCTGTCATCGGGCAAAAACCTTCACTCTGCTAGGGGTAATTACCAGCATGAAATAGGCTTTTATTTATAGGCCATCATGTCTTAGACTTGAACCTGTGAATAAAATGTATGACACGCAAAACACATGTTACTAATGCTGACAGGAGATCAAAAAATGATAAACTTTAAAAATAAATATACTTAAACAAGATTTCAGGTTGTACCAAATGGGTTTGACTCTTAACACCCTCCAGGTCACCAGTGATCCATTTAGGGTTGGATTGGGTTTTGTTTGAGCCACATGCTAAATAGAAACTGCACTCAAAAAATGAAATTGGGTGGTTGTTACATGTACAAGATTCAAACTTGTAATTTGAACTAAATAATTTCATGTTTCTATGGTGAACATAATTAATTCGTGTAACATCTGCATGAAATTCAGCAACTTAATTTGTTCTTGTTGAGATGACATGTAAGAGTGGTTAGTTGCCTGGACTCACGAAATTCACAAGATCACATTAGATGTCAAACTGCAGGAAAATCGCTGGAGTTTTAAGAGGCAGACAACTACACCCACACCACATGTATGCTATCGCTATTTATTGTGGTTTAACCTGTCAAAGACAAAAACGTACAGAAAATTCTGCATCAAGCCTTGTAATCATAGCTTTCCTACTTTTGCTAAACCTGGTTTGACAGCTTGGTGGTGTGATGGTTAGTGCTGTTGCCTCACAGCAAGAAGGGCCTGGGTTCAAATCCACAATCTGGCTGGTTTGCAGTGTGTAATTAGAGTTAGGTTAATTGGTGATTCTAAATTATCCATGAATGTAAGTGCAAATGGTTGTTTGTCTCTATGAAATGATCAACCTCCATATTGGTTCATTAAGCAAGACTAGCAGTAATTGCCTTGATTAACAAAGTAGTTGTTCAAACAACAAGATTTCATTGTGTTTTCCTAAGTTTTTAACTTGTGTAGAATGAATTAAAAAAAATTTCACTTTACATACTTCAATAAATCACTTCAAATCAATGTAAGTATACTACGTTGATCCAACGTAATCTGATTACATTAAACCACCAAATGCCAAATGTGTTGGTTTGACATGGTCAAAAATGGGTTATTGTACTTGGTTAAATCACGTGGAAAAAGGTGCCATGGTTAAATTGTGTTCATCCAACAACAGTTTTTTTTTGAGTGTGCAAGATGTTGTGTTTCTATTGAAGGCTTTTCCATTGGGTATTCCAAACAAGAACAAATTTAATAATAAAAAGGGGTAAACTTAAAACCAAAATCCTAAACTCAGTCCTAAACCTTGTTGGGTCAACCTAGGATCTTAGTTAGGGGGCTAAATGAAACCTGCTTCCAAAAACATCCCTGATGGAATCACTGAACAACCCACAAAAAGAGAAAGAAGCTTTTACTTTCTAATCCATTCCAACATTTCATCTGCTCTTAATTTCTTCCTAGTAGTGCTCGACTTCCTGTTTTATCATTGTCTGATCAGTGTCATTATATTTATAGCTGCAACACCCGAATAATCATTTACCATTGGTCTGAACATCAAAGCAGGTAAGGGGGAAACTGCAAGGCAAGAAACTGAGCTCAGCAGAATCTTGCTTTATTATTTTTCTACTTAGCTGCCACTTCTTTTCTCTGCTCCTTTTTGTTTCTTACACAAAATATCAAGTGAGAAAATCTATTAAAACCACATTTTCAGTGCACAATAACAAAACACATAAAAGAAAGACACTCCAGGCTTCACTGTGATGCCCTTGCTTTGGAAACGATGTGGAAAGCACTTTACATGCAACCCATACAGAGTTTATTTAAAGAGCCTCTGTGTTCTTCCCAGTCTTCTGTCTGTTCTCTACCCTTTACTGATTCCCCAGACCTCGTGTTGCCCCCCCTCACCCCCTTCGTTTTACTGGCAGGATAAATGTATACACTCTCTGCACCACAGGGGTTCTAATCTATGTGCGTGTGCTGGAGAAAAGAAGGAAGTGTTAGACAGCGAACGTATGTAGCAACACCAGAGCAACAACCTCTCGTCAGTGTTGCACACTCTGACACGTACGGGTTAATGTGGCCACCAGCCGTGTGGCGTGGTTGGCTGGCTCACCTTCCATCTTGCCCAGCCAAGCTCCATGCTGGGCACGACACGCCCGCCTGACAGTATGCATCCGCCAGGCCATGACAGCTCGCATATGGAAATCTTCTGCCACCGGTGGAGAGGGAGAGCCAGGGAGGGCAGTGGGGCCAGTTAGAGAGCTACGCTGAAAGAAACAAATACATGTTGTGCATCACAGGATGGGATCCAAAGCGTGGCAAAAAAAAGGGGCAAAATATATGTTTCATGGCGGTCATTGGAAAGAACATTTTTGGCGGTAGGAGTGTGCACCGAGCATTCAGGCTGGAATGAGTGAAAACAGATTACTTTTCTAAAAACAATTTTCAGATCTATACACAAATAAAAAGAAGACACAGTTAGAAAAGAATTGTAATCAACATTCCTTTTTTAAGTAATAACAGACAACATTAATACAGTTACTAGTGGTACAACCATAGTCCAGGAGTGAGTAATTGAGTAGTTCAGTAGTGGGTGGGGGGTGGGGGGGTCTTAAGTCACAGTTTCTGATGGCCTGAGGGTAAAAGCTCCAGCTCATTCTTTCTGTCTTGGCAGCCAGCAGACGGTGATATCTCCCTGATGGCAGGACAGAGAACAGACTGTTGTTGGGGTGCGTGGAATCCCCTGGAACCCTCCTGGCTCTAGATCGGCATTGTTTGTAAATGTCCTGCTGATTGGGAAGATTCGACTTTGGTCTCATCGGCTGCAGGTCCCCATCCAGGTGGTGATACTCCCACACTATGGTGCAAGTGTAGAAGTCCATGAGCACCCTGAGTTTAAAGTCTTTAATTGTCTGAAATGGTATAAGCAATGATGTGCTTTCTTCACCAGGGTGTTAAAGTGGCACAACCATGGTCACTGCTTTAAATAACTATAAAATTTGATAGTTTTACTGCTCTTTACATTCTTAACCACCAATTTGGTTTGTAGCATCGGGTTTGGTGTTGCCACTCTGCACTTCCAACTTCAATGAGTCAAATGAATCCCCAGCTTGCTAATTGTACACCTACATTTTGGCCTACATTAAATAGTAGCTCAACTGGTAATCAAAAAAGATCAAATGGTATTATGTCATAACATTTACCCGATTCTTTAACTTGTTAGTGTCCACCAGGTCATGGATGAACCTCTTAGGGGTAGGGTTAGATTACAGTTTAGCCAATTGCTCAACAAACTTTTCAGTTTCAGACACTGGAAGCTATTACCTTTCAAATCAAGACTTGGATTCATTTTTGCCTGACAGTTTTCCTCATATAATGTTTCATGTGGGCATGCTAAATAGGTGGAAAGCTTTTAAATGCATCCATTTGAAAAACAGTTTAGTAAACCTAACACAGCCAAATGCAGAGAGGGAGACATATAGCTAGATAAAGAGGTGAGTGGCATGCAGTAGTGTGTGTGTGTGTAGTGAGCATAGCCATCTGCAGTTCATCATCACTCCTCCAAGTCTCAATCTTGCTCTCATCTCTAGCATTTGGAGGCACTGAGGTTTCTGATGCCAGCAAAGGTCAGAGCTGGTGATTTATTGGTCCTCTTGCGGGAGGCCGTCTGTGGACCTGAGATACCTGCTGTGCCCCTGGATCAAAGCCAACATCCCTGACACCAGTGACATGCTGCCAACACAAGAAAAGCTTGCATTGGACATATTTCATATTGCTGTATACATATATATGTTCCAGCTGAATTAATTCAGCAATGGCAGATGACCTGACATCACTGTGAGTATAATAGTTATATCAGTTGACTGTTGTGGAGAAAGTCAGCCACTTATACACACAAAATGTGATTTTACATTAAATATTTTAAGCTTTTAGCTATTTTTCAGCTGACTAGCGGGTATCATAGATAGTAAATAAAAGCTGTACTGTTGTTTTTTGTACAACCTGGCTGTAATTGATCACGTTCATGAATCTGGATAAGATGTATGCACACAATGGTTCACACACATAACAGGTTGTCCCAGTTTCATAAGTCTGGATAGGATGTTAACATGCGCAACCACAAAAACAGAATATTACAAAAATCCAAATCTGTTAAAGATGTCCATATCACCACATCTACTATATGCACCAAAATGTGTTCTGGCAAACATTTTCATGTGCTACTATGATCATTTGAAATTGAATCAGTAAATGCAGCAGTCGATTTACCTGCCAGCATCTATGCAGTGTGTTGGCTCACATGACTTTTTTATTTATTTTATTTTTACCTCTGGCATTGAAGCCACCCATAAAAATGCCCTGTCCTTGTCATGGCACCACTGTAGCACAATCATCCACAGAAAACATGGTTGAGTTTACTTAATGAGGTGCAATGAGGTGCACAGTAAGTCCTCAGGTCATTGTGATGGATGTATCATTAATGCGTTAAAAAAAAAAAAAAAAAAAAAAACCTCCCTGAACCTCTCAGCTTCAGCATCACCTCTGGGCTATACTCTTGGTTGTCAATACAGTTTCTGTATAGCATGTTTTGAAAAAGAAAATCAAAGAAATGTACTGTACTTCTATTTAGGTTCTCTTTTTCACATCAACTTAATGAGGAAATTATTTGTTTGATTTCAGTTGCAGACAGTGCTGTTTGGTCTACTAGATTTCAAATTTACTGCCTTTCTAAAGTCCGACAGGATTCCACTGCTATGGTTGCAAAATAATAAAAAAAACCTCCTGGGAAAGCAACCATTTCCATCTCTTGTTCTGTGACCTTAGCAAACACTGTTCTGGTTCATGTTGTCTTTAACAAGTTCAACTCTTCTTAAAGACAACATGATATTCATTTACACTCAATATTACAGTCCACATTAGAGTTAATAAAGATGACTAATTAGGGTATCCTTTAGAGTGGGCCTACCTCGTGACTCATGTCTGGTCAGAATACCAACATGGCAAAGGATGAAACTTGAGGTTTCACAATGAGACTTCAGGTTCAGGCAATGGCACAGGAGTTTTGTTTGTTCACATACTACCATTTTACAAAAAGTTTGTGTTTCTCATCTTCCTCTTGACAGTACCCCATTGGGTTATCTGTAGGGTTTAGGTCAGCCGAGTTGGTTGACCAGTCAAGCACATGATCAGGAAACCATTTGGCAGTAATTTTGGTAATTTTGGATTCCTGCTGAGGTGTCACTCAGCAGGAATCTGGATGCAGTCTTGACGCAATCTCCAGGTACATTGTTGTGTTGACTTTGGACACAGTGGACAAACTGGAAAATTCACAGTATACTTTCAATACTTTACATTCTGTGTCTTTTCCTTCTTGCTTCAGACTCTAGAACCTTGAATTCCAAATGAAATTTAAATTTGTCTTTCATCTGAAAATAAGACTTTGGACAACTGAGCAACACTCCACTCCTCTGCGATCGTGGTTCAAGAGTTGGCAGTTCGTCTTGTAATCGGAAGGTTGCCGGTTCGAGCCCCGGCTCCGACAGTCTCGGTCGTTGTGTCCTTGGGCAAGACACTTCACCCGTTGCGTACTGGTGGTGGTCAGAGCGCCTGGTGGCGCCAGTGTCCGGCAGCCTCGCCTCTGTCAGTGCGCCCCACTGACAGAGGTGAGGCTGCCGGCTACAATGTGGATTGACTGAATGTAATGTAAAGCGCTTTGGGGTCCTTAGGGACTAAGTAAAGCGTTGTACAAATACAGGCCATTTACCATTTTTCCCCTTGGCTCCTTGTGACGTCTGTGGTTCAACTGTAGTTTGATATTAAATGGTAAATAAGAGAGCCTTTCTGCTCTGAGCCGTCAACGTGCTTTATACAACTTGCCTCATTCACCCATTCATATAAGCACATTTTTCGATCCGCTTTTTATGTAAGTGCTAGAGAGCAACTTTAGTATCTTGCCCAAGAATATTTGGCATGCAGACTGGAGAAGACAAGGACTGAACCACCAACCTTTGGATTAGTAGGTGACATGTAGCACCACCTGAGCTACTGTGGTGTATTGCTATTTTTCGTCCCTCTCTGACCAAGTCAGGAGTGGGTAATTTGCATGCCTGCTGCTTTCTTTGGATGTGGTAGCAGTTTCTTAGGCTCCCGCTCTGCAATCAAGCCCTGATTCGTTCGATACTGTTGACTATAATATCCTATTAGAACGATTAGAGCTCACTGTAGGTATTACAGGTACTGCGCTGCAGTGATTTGTATCATATCTATCTAACAGACTCCAATTTGGTCATGTAAATGGAGAGTCCTCTTCACACACTATGGTCAATTATGGTGTTCCACAGGGTTCAGTGCTAGGACCAATTCTGTTTACATTATACATGCTTCCCTTAGGCAGTATCATTAGAAGACATAGTATACATTTTCACTGCTATGCAGATGACACCCAACTCTATCTATCCATGCAGCCAGATAACACACACCAATTAGTTAAACTGCAGGAATGTCTTAAAGACATAAAGACTTGGATGGCCGCTAACTTTCTGCTTCTTAATTCAGATAAAACTGAGGTTATTGTATTCGGCCCTGAAAATCTTAGAAATATGGTATCTAACCAGATTCTTACTCTGGATGGCATTACCTTGGCCTCCAGTAACACTGTGAGGAACCTTGGAGTCATTTTTGACCAAGACATGTACTTCAATGCTCATATTGAACAAATATGTAAGACTGCTTTCTTCCATTTGTGCAACATCTCTAGAATTAGAAATATCCTGTCTCAGAGTGATGCTGAAAAACTAGTTCATGCATTTATTACTTCTAGGCTGGACTACTCTAATTCATTATTATCAGGATGTCCTAAAAACTCCCTGAAAAGCCTTCAGTTAATCCAAAATGCTGCAGCAAGAGTACTGACAGGGACTAGAAAGAGAGCAGATTTCTCCTGTTTTGGCTTCCCTTCATTGGTTTCCTGTTAAATCCAGAATTGAATTCAAAATCCTGCTCCTCACATACAAGGTCTTAAATAATCAGACCCCATCTTATCTTAACGACCTTGTAGTACCATATCACCCCATTAGAGCACTCCGCTCTCACACTGCAGGCCTACTTATTATTCCTAGAGTATTTAAAAGTAGAATGGGAGGGAGAGCCTTCAGTTTTCAGGCCCCTCTTCTGTGGAACCAGCTTCTAGTTTGGATTCAGGAGACAGACACTATCTCTGCTTTTAAGATTAGGCTTAAAACTTTCCTTTTTGGTAAAGCATATACTTAGGGCTGGACCAGCTGACCCTGAATCCTCCCTTAGTTATGCTGCAATAGACATAGGCTGCCGGGGGATTCCCATGATGCATTGAGTTTTTCCTTTTCAGTCACCTTTCTCACTCACTATGTGTTAATAGACCTCTCTGCACTGAATGATACTTGTTATTAATCTCTGTCTCTCTTCCACAGCATGTCTTTTATCCTGTCTTCCTTCTTTCACCCCAACCGGTCGCAGCAGATGGCCGCCCCTCCCTGAGCCTGGTTCTGCCAGAGATTTCTTCCTGTTAAAAGAGAGTTTTTCCTTCCCACTGTCGCCAAAGTGTTTGCTCATAGGGGTCATATGATTGTTGGGTTGTTCTCTGTATCTATTATTGTAGGATCTACTGTACAATATAAAGCGCCTTGAGGCGACTGTTGTTGTGATTTGGCGCTGTATAAATAAAATTGAATTGAATTGAATTGAATTGATTCCCCATTTTCCGTAGTCACCATGATAGGCACATAAAGAGCCATATTGCAAATGCATTAGCTGTAGCCCCTTTCTTGAAGCTGCTGTGTACATAGTGGCTGGGAAGGCTCTCCCAAGTTCTTGAATCATCTTTTCCATACAATCCTGGTTATACCTGTTGCTTGTGCATCTTTTCCTATTAAGCTTTCCCCTTCCGGTCAACTTTCAATAAGCTTTGATACAGCACTCTTTGATACAGCCTTTTTGACAATGACACTACTACTACAGTCTGTAATCAACAACAACAGGCCCAAATGTTGTAACTGCTTTGTCCATAGAACTGTAAAATCATGTTGATCTAATAGTAATTTATGGGCCACTTCTTAAAAGGCCTGTGTATAATATACACATAATGGAGAGAAAGCAGTGAAAATGCTTTAAATAATGTACATAGCTTTTAATTTCCACCTTCAAATATATGGTATACAAGACATTAAATCCAATTCCTTTGTGCTTTATTGGAAAAATGCAGAAAAGAGACTCTGCATGAATAAAATCCCGAAACTGTGTGCTTCCATGTGGTGCCACAGTTTAATCTTAACTGGCTGTTAAGTTTAAAGCATTTTTATTTTAAGCCTCCTGAAAATATAAATGATAAAAGGAAATTGAAGCCTGTGGCTAATTACTCTTTAATATTTAATTTGGAATAAGGAAATTATTAGGTTCTGGCCTTGTAATGCCAAAACCTCATCAAGAATGGACAGTGCTTCACCAAGTCAAAACCAGAAATGTATGCAAGTGAATGAACTCCTGAAGTCTTCCTACTTGGCCGATCAATAGTATTGATTAACCGTTAATGCCAGAGGGAAATCATTGATTGTCCAGCCTGACATGACAAGGTCTCTTTAAAACACTGTTGAATTGAACTTTTTAAGCAATTTAGGAATTCCAGATGATGTGTGTGTATTGAGGATTTATTGTAAATGTGAAAGCAAAAAATCATTAATGTATGAGTTCCTATTCACTGCTTTATACTCTTTGACTACTTTTGCAATCAGAAATCTCAAAATGCAAACAACAAAAATGTGTGAGTGTTTCTTTTCAGGCCAACAAAGACAAATGAGTGTTTGTATTGCTCTGTATTTATTTCAGCCTTGTCTTTGGGTTTGTCTCCAGGACATAATTGGTGGAAAATGAGAAACAAAAAAGCGTGAATTCCCGTGAGGCCACTACAGTTCGTTCAGTGTGGCCTCTGCAAGCTTTGAGAGTAGATCTACAGCAACTCAATAGCGAAAGTGGATAAGTACTTGTGTATTGGTTACAGTTTTACATGTTGGCCTCATCAGACAGCTATCATATCAATCATAAAAATCTATTTTAAAAATTACTTACTTTTAGACTAAGACAGTCTGAATGGAACACAGCATATAGCATGGAGATGATATTGATTATCTTGTGAGAATTAAAACCAGTAGACTGTGTATGCTCTTGTCTCCACAGAAACTGTCCCCAGGGAAGAACCTTTAGAGGAATTAAGTTTCTACCTACGTTTCTACCAGAGGAACCAAGGGCTACGTGAGGACCAGAATTCTTTCACCCCCCTCAACAATGTTATGTTTGTGGTGAAACCACAGGAACTTTTGTGTCAGGACATAAGTACAAAAAGTCATTGCTTTGATAGATAAGTGAAGACCTTAGAAGAGCTATAGATTCTCTAAAATGGGTATATATGGGAGATATTCTATACATGGACACTTTCTGCATGTCCGGAAAACATTTAATCTCAATTGGAGATGTATTTAAAATAGAATGCCGGAGTATATTTTTATATCTCCATTGCATCTTTCTAATGTTTGCTTTTTCTTTATGTCTATTAAAGTTTCACTTTTTTTCAGTACACTAACTCTAAAGCCTTTAGCGTCAGTGCTGATATCCTCTTTCTGGAGTTTTTCTACGATTAGATTTTCCTATGATGACCTTTGAGCTGTGAGACATAGAATTATAAGTGTTACTCAGGAAAAGATTCAGAGTTGGAGCCTATAGATGCCTTGATCTGAAGAAAACCCCTTGACAAAGTGTCAATTCAATAAAATACAGTGATTTCAAGGAGGGCAAATTGATGCATCTCTCAAGCTCCTCAATCATTATCTTTCAGAGATATTGAAGGTACAAATTCATGACATGAGTGGTCCTTGCCTTAAAGCTATTTAATGATAACGCACATTCTGCCTGAAGTGCAGTCATTTAGTTGATGGAATTAAAAAAAAAAAAGAGGAAAAACTTGCAGTAAAAGAATCATTTTTCCCCACATCTTGGTCTTGCATTGTGGAACCGGTGCAAACCTTGACTGAAGGATATAGCTGTGCCCTGACTAGCACACACAACCTATCTCTGCATTTTAGCAGCATAGAGAGCCTACCTTCAGTTTATATGCTAGAAGCTTGTACAGTTCACCACCAACATTTATTCACAAGTGAAGAACACAAACACTGCTTTTGAATAAGGAGTAATATGTGGAGTGAAACCACCAAGTCTTTGAATAGAAGAAAAAAAAAGTATAAAAAACAGGGGGGGGGGGGGGGGGGGGGGGTACATGTTGATGTCAGTGAAGAAAAACAACCCTTGACCTTCTTCAAGATGGTAGTAAAACTTGACAAGAGCTCGGTCTGAACTCTTTTTAAAAGCCTTTAAAGACACTGTTAGCACTGAGCTATTTCAGTCTTTGATAAAACCAATTTTAAAAACACTGGTGCTGAATTATAGAGCAACAGTGAAAGAGGCAGTGTGTGACTTACTGTTTTGCTTTGTTTTCTGAATGGCAGAAAAATAAAAACCTGAAAGATCTGAATGACCTCTGGCTTGGTCACTCACGTACTATAGCCAAACATGATGGGTCAAAAATGAAAGTTTGATCAAAACCATAAAAGGATACAAGCATAAAAGCGTTTCAAGGACAGAAACACAGGAACTGGAAGCTGAGAATCAACACCAGCTGCTCAAAAGCAAACATGAGTTACACGTATCTGTACTGACCACATTACCCCAGTATAGAAGGCACTTCTTTGGCTCCCAGTGCAATATAGAATTAACTTTAAAATACTTTCATTAGTTCTTAAGGCTCTCAGTGGTTTAGCCCCCCAGTACATCGCTGATGTGGTTACAGTTTACAGACCAGTCAGACAACTCAGGTCATCAGGCATCTACAGTGGCTTGCAAAAGTATTTGGCCCCCTTGAACTTTTCCACATTTTGTCTCATTACAGCCACAAACATGAATCAATTTTATTGGAATTCCACGTGAAAGACCAATACAAAGTGGTGTACACGTGAGAAGTGGAAAGAAAATCATACATGATTCCAAACATTTTTTACAAATAAAAAACTGAAAAGTGGGGTGTGCGTAATTATTCAGCCCCCTGAGTCAATACTTTGTAGAACCACCTTTTGCTGCAGTCACAGCTGCCAGTCTTTTAGGGTATGTCTCTACCAGCTTTGCACATCTAGAGACTGAAATCCTTGCCCATTCTTCTTTGCAAAACAGCTCCAGCTCAGTCAGATTAGATGGACAGCGTTTGTGAACAGCAGTTTTCAGATCTTGCCACAGATTCTCGATTGCATTTAGACACCAGACAGGTCAGGGATAAAGTTATTGAGAAATTTAAAGCAGGCTTAGGCTACAAAAAGATTTCCCAAGCCTTGAACATCCCACGGAGCACTGTTCAAGCGATCATTGAGAAATGGAAGGAGTATGGCACAACTGTAAACCTACCAAGACAAGGCCGTCCACCTAAACTCACAGGCCGAACAAGGAGAGCGCTGATCAGAAATGCAGCCAAGAGGCCCATGGTGACTCTGGACGAGCTGCAGAGATCTACAGCTCAGCTTAGGGAATCTGTCCATAGGACAACTATTAGTCGTGCACTGCACAAAGTTGACCTTTATGGAAGAGTGGCAAGAAGAAAGCCATTGTTAACAGAAAGCCATAAGAAGTCCCGTTTGCAGTTTGCCACAAGCCATGTGGGGGACACAGCAAACATGTGGAAGAAGGTGCTCTGGTCAGATGAGACCAAAATGGAACTTTTTGGCCAAAATGCAAAACGCTATGTGTGGCGGAAAACTAACACTGCACATCACTCTGAACACACCATCCCCACTGTCAAATATGGTGGTGGCAGCATCATGCTCTGGGGAGCTTCTCTTCAGCAGGGACAGGGAAGCTGGTCAGAGTTGATGGGAAGATGGATGGAGCCAAATACAGGGCAATCTTGGAAGAAAACCTCTGGGAGTCTGCAAAAGACTTGAGACTGGGGCGGAGGTTCACCTTCCAGCAGGACAACGACCCTAAACATAAAGCCAGGGCAACAATGGAATGGTTTAAAACAAAACACATCCATGTGTTAGAATGGCCCAGTCAAAGTCCAGATCTAAATGCAATCGAGAATCTGTGGCAAGATCTGAAAACTGCTGTTCACAAACGCTGTCCATCTAATCTGACTGAGCTGGAGCTGTTTTGCAAAGAAGAATGGGCAAGAATTTCAGTCTCTAGATGTGCAAAGCTGGTAGAGACATACCCTAAAAGACTGGCAGCTGTAAATGCAGCAAAAGGTGGTTCTACAAAGTATTGACTCAGGGGGCTGAATAATTACGCACACCCCACTTTTCAGTTTTTTATTTGTAAAAAATGTTTGGAATCATGTATGATTTTCTTTCCACTTCTCACGTGTACACCACTTTGTATTGGTCTTTCACGTGGAATTCCAATAAAATTGATTCATGTTTGTGGCTGTAATGTGACAAAATGTGGAAAAGTTCAAGGGGGCCAAATACTTTTGCAAGCCACTGTATAAACTGTTCTCAGAATCACATCCAAGTGTGCTGAAGGTGCTTTCAGATATTGTGGTCTGGTTCTTTGGAACAAACTGTCTCCTGACCTCAGACCAATTATATCTGTGCATACATTTTAAAACAGACTGAAAACCCTTTTATTTACACAGACCTACACTCAGTAAGTGTTTTTGTTTGTTTGTTTGTTTTCTTTTTTTCTTTCTTCTTTTGCATTGTTTTATTAGATTTTGTGTTTTCACTTTCTTTCGCATTGGAAAGGGGTTTTATGTTCTTCAGTGTTAAATACCTGCTAAATAAAAAAAAAATACTGTTGTCATTTGCAGATAATGAAATTCTGCATTTTGCTGGTTCTTTATGAAATTTGTATAGTTTATAAAGTTGCTTTAAAAAATGTTGTACAACAGTACAGGTAATTTACTAGTAGATTTTGAATTAAAACAAAAAACCTGGAACAAACACAAAAAAGAAAGAATAATGTCCCTTTGTATTTGTATTTATTTGGGGCAATAATAACAACAATAAAAGTAATCAAATGACCCCATAGGGGGTTTCTCTACCAGACAGCTGAGACTTTCCTTTAAAGTAAAACTGATAACTACATGAACAGATTAGAAAAATGACCATGGACTATTTCACTTTTTCCTGTACTTAAAGGCTTTATACGTAACATTCAGTGTACACTTGGAATTAGCATCTTTCCCAAGTATATTCAGCACACAGACTGGAGCAGCAAGGGATTGAACCACCAACCTCCTGAGCTCCCAAGTAAAGTTTTAAGCTCTTTTAAAAGTTATGAGCCGTAACTCTTCCTCAAATGCATGTTAGTGTAGCAGAAACTGCAACAGCAGGTTTTGGGCAGTAGAAACCCTTTATTTCTAGAAATATTTTGCAAAGTTCTGTCAGTGTGTTTCGCTCCTTCGGAGCCATGTGGTTGAGAAAGAGATGAGAGTCATGTTTGATGCTGGCATGTTGACTTCAAAAATGCTTCAAATTGCGATTAACTGCTGCCAAAACCTTTTAAGAGATATTGGTTTCTCGTTCAATAGAGCGCAGTCTCTCTTACAGACAAGCTGGCAGTATGAGATGCATAGGTCAACGATATATCCAAACAGGGTAAAATGCTAACGCGTTTACCGTTCTGGGGTCTTGTATGTCTGTACCAGCATGACACAAAGATCAGTACCCCTATCTGTTGACTGTAGGAAATTTCTTTGTGTGGGCTTCTCCTCTCTGTCATTTGATAGTAAGAAGAGTCATGATATCGATGCCAAGCATTAATTTCATGAAAGAGAATTCATTGTCCTTATCAGAATTTAGGCTTGTTTTAGCCTCATGCTAAATACGTATATATGAAAGGACAAGATCTTACCTTTCAAATAAAGTCTCAACATTTTGCCATTGCAGTCTTTTGGCTCAGACAAGACACGAGGAGGACATAGCCTGAACCCTAGATGGATCACCAATGACCAGATAGACAATAAGGCGGCTAAATAACAACATACATAGAAAGTCTGAATGCTAAGCTGACAGCATTCAGAACCATTCCAAGCAAATCCATATATATTCATTGTGGAAGTGCTCTTTACAAAAGACATAGGGAAAAATTTGTGATTCCACTGCCAATCCAGCTTCCCATCCCCCAAATTAGAGGTGCTCTTATTTGACTGTAAAATACTTCTCGGTTTAAAGGTGGCTCACAACCTTACTCTAAACATTAATCGAATAGAGGGCTTTCAAATCTGGCATTTTACCGTGGGAAAAGACATACTACTTTGCTGTCATGTGAATGAATGGGAGAGGCATTTAGTGAAAAAGAGGTGGCCTTTTCCCTTTGCCATGTAATTCTGAGGCACGGGGGGGTCGGGGGGGATAGTAGCTTTATCAAACTCTCTGAATGGCTAAATGCAATAGTTGAACACTCTGAAAGTGCTCATCATGGCAGTGTGACAGGAAGGGAATAAGGAGACGAGCATGCAGGAAACAAGGGAAAGATGAAATAAATCCTGAGAAGGAACGAGATGACCATATTAAATTCAGGATAATGAAGAGGGGGGAGAAAGTCTTTCCTGTTCTTGTTTGTCCCTCCTCCCTCCATTCGACAGATGTCTGTGTGGTTGTTAACATCCCCTCCTCTCCTTTGCCTGGTGGGGTGAAAGGGATCCGCTGCTCCCCGGGACAGAGGAGACCTCATTTTTATATGTGAACGGCTGTGAACATCGCTGAATGACACACTACAAAGGTTGGATGTGCTGCTGCCCTTTCTCTCTTAAATGGTACGTTGGCATTTAGCTTCACACGTGTCAGCGGAACACACACCTCTCAAGTATTTGCACCCAAAATGTGTGGACGTGTGTGTGTGGCCACATCAACACAGAGGATTTTTATCAGTTCCCAGAAACAGGAAATAAGAAAGCGAAAGTGTAGGGGGGAGAGAGAGAGCGAGAGAGAGAGGATGATAAGACAGAGAAGAGCAAGAGAGCAGATTCATATGCACATTACATTTCACAGAAAAGACAATTTACATTTTGAGTCTGTATTATGTTAATTTTGAGTGGCCTCTCCAGATAATTCTATTACACAGATAGCTCTCCCATGTCGTCGAGGGCAGAAACATCATTTTACCTCCGGAACACACACCTGCTGACGAGCGCCTCAACACGATGGAAAACAAGGGCCCAAAGGCAGGTGGGTGTGCAACTGAGCTGTGTTTGTGCATTTTTTGTGGGGAAAAAGGGATGTGTATTCGCCAAGGTCCAGAAAGAGCAACTTATCTAAACGACTTGCGATCCATTGAAATGGTTTATCAGTTTCTTTTTCAGTACAGAACGCGCTGCCAGTGAGCGCACTCCACAGTATTACAGTTTATACGAAACCGTATCGCCGCTGCAATCCCACAACCAACCAAACCGCTGTAATTCCCCATCATTCCTCTGCTATCTCAGGTCTGTGGACAGACAGCATGCTGCCTTAGATAGCAGTTTCTTTCAGCAACATATGAGCAAACATGACTCCAGTATAAATGTGTTTGGATTTAAATGTGTTGTCTGCTTATTTTGTAAAATACACGGCATATCAAAAGGAAGATCCAATTTCTAAAGGCTAAATGTCTTTTAAAGTAATGGACCTAGAGTTTAAAATACTTGGCAGGGAAAACAACATGGTTTTAACAGCTGGTGGGTGGGGTTACTGTGCTCACAGCCATATCTGAGATGACAATATTAGGATGTCCGATCTCTTTGACCTCATACAGAAGGAGTATTTAGAGCTGTTTTCATATGTACCTGCATCTATGGACTGAAATTATTTATTCAATTATTCCATCTATAAGGTTTTCATCCACAAATCTACTTGCTAGGTGACAAATAACTAAGCAATAAATTTATCTCTAATAAATCTTCATTCTGTGGATGAACTCCAGCTCAGTGTAGTTCAAAAGGTCGTCCTTGGCAACCATAGAGTTAAAACCACAGGAAGATGCTGTGATAGATGAGTGCAATCGAAGGGCTGAGTGTTTTCATGAAGCTGTTTTTCTGTAATACATTCCTACATTTTATTTTGGAAATACCGTCTAATTTGTGTCCTTTTTACATAGTTTCTTCCTTTTAAAATAAAAACCGGATATACATTTTTCTCAAATATAACTGTCAGACACCCCGACAATTTCACTGTGTCTCACTGAAAATAAAACCCAAGCCCTTTGTGTTTCTCTGTGGCCTGTCAGAGGCCACTTTCTCTGGACCCTCCATCTCTCTGAGCAAGTAGGGATCATTAATGAAGTGGCCTTCTCATGGATATTGACTAGCCTGTCAGCTGCCCTGCCACACTCACTAATAGGAGTCATTGGTCTTGGCTTAAGACCTGACAGAGGAGAGGCTGAGAACGAAGAAAATGAGTGAGCATGTTCTCTCACTTCAAGGTGGGTTCCAGCTTTAGCAGCCCCCACCCCCTTAAAAAAAGTGCAGACAACTTTGTCCTTTAGACATGAATGCTCAGTGAGAGGTGAAACTTTCTTACAATGCCACGATTGCTTGTAGAATGTAAGCAAAGCCACAGTGGGTGTCGTAGGAGCGCAGCAAGCCAAGGAGAGCTCATTAAAACCGATGTGATGGTAAATTGGCACTCTTTAGAGCCTGGGGGTTCTTCGGGACTTTTTGTGAATTTAAGTAATAATATGTGACATTTTCATATGAATAAATGACCATGCACCACTGGTTGATATACCAGTGGTTCACTGCATAATTCAGTTTTCATGAACTGGACTGAATGGCATTGATTACAGAGTTAAACTGTAAATGTCATCATAGACAGGAAGAGGGGATTTTTTTCTTTGTTTTTTGGGAGGAAACAAGAAAATAACCAAGTATTCTTGCCATTCCACCTGACTATATCACACATTTGAAACTGCTGACTGCAGTGGTAACTATGTGGATATGTGTGTTTTAAGATGATTACCATGAAAGGATAACCCAGGTGACCCATAAGCAAAAAAGATGCTAGCCTTTGACTGAATACTTCACTCTTAAACTGGTGGAAAGCGAGTAATGCCTGTACAGTTTGAGCTAACATCACCATCTCATGTCAATAATGACATAATGAGCTCAGTCTACCCACACCATTTAATGCTACCATTTTTCACAGCCGTTGGTGTCTCTCTTAATAGTCTCTTCCCCCAAATTATGGCACATGGACACTTTTTGAGAGACTTTCGGTTTCGAACACAATGGGTTCCCTAAAGCGTCATTGTTTATGTCCCACATAAAAATGATGTACAGATGAGAAACAACAGAGTGGGGGGGGAAAAAACAACATAAAATGTCTCGGCAAGGTGTTGCTGGAAAGTTTCAGTACTCCTTAGAATAGATTCAAAAAGTTTCCAAACACAACAAAAGTAATGAAAGTAGCACGTTTAAGCTTACTGAGCAGCTGTAAACACATTTTTCTGGACTGCACTCAACAGCAGTTGAGAAAGTTAGAAGTTATCTCATGAAGACAGAGCATTTTGATGAAGAAGCAGACAAATTGCAAACGCTCAAAAATTGTAGTTGCAAGCAAAAAAAGAAAAGGTAGTGTACTATATAAAAGTGTACAGAAATCGCTTCGGTTTGGAAACTCAGTATCCAAACTGAGGCACACTTCTGAGTCCAGCATTCCCCATAACACCTTGTTTTTAAATTCCTGGACATTTAACATAAGGACAAGAATTTCTATTTGTCCTTGAATTCAAGTGAAAAATACTAATAAGTGGTCCCAATACTGATATAATACAAGGAGACAGGAACTCAGGGACAAAACCATCCAAAATAAATATACAGACTTCTTGGAAGAGCAAGGTTTGGCACGAAATAAGGCTAGTGTTACAAAGGTTAGTTTGCTGGCCTTTCTACTGTAGATCACCGGCTGTCTGCTGATGGGAGGGTCCCTCAGCGGTGAAAGGCTCAGTTAGTATGTGTGTGTGTGTGTGTGTGTGTATGTGTCTGGGGAAGGGAAAGGCTGATGAACTTCACTTTCTATTAGCAGCTGACGGGGGCTTGCCGTCTCAGTGGCCAATCAATAGACTGAAGGACAAGAGTGTCAGAAAAAAATGAAGGACCCTTTGCTTTCTATCTCAGTGGAAAAAAAGAAAGAAGAGGGGCATAGGTGGAGACAAGAGCAGAGAGAAGCTAATTAAAATTAAAAAATAAAGCAAATATATCGTGCTACCTTTAACTGAATGTTGTAGAAGTATGGACTGCTACAGAGTATGTGCATGAGTAGTATACTCTGTGTGAGCTGTCACTGCCAGCTAGGTGAAGAGGTTATCAGCTGTGGTAGACTGTCTTCCCCCACCTATCTTCAGCTCTTTGTTTGAGTTCTCACAGCTGCAGGATCCCAGGAGGTCCAGGGCTCTCACTGAGCAGGGCCACTAGGACCGAATCAGCCTTTAGGTCGCACAATGTGACCTGGCCTGTCCTGTCAAAAAAGTTCTGAATTATAACGCTGATGTGTCCCATGACACAAATTCAAAGAATCCAAACAGCTGAGCCTAAAATAATTTTCTTTCCACATTACTTAGCATATAAACATCAGTAGAGCTGAATGTGGATAACACAGGTGGATAACGATGTAATGTGCTATTAAAGTTACCTTGTTCAGATAGTTTGCACAACTTTATGAGAATACATATGTAATAGTTTTGGTGTAGAAAAGTCAATGCTACTGCTTATTGTGAATTTGGAATGACTTGACTTTAACCGTGTTTTTATAGAGTGTTAGGTATTCCATAGGACTTTTTCAAGATGTTAAACACAGCAGATGATCCCATTTGAAATTGCCATAGAAGTGGAGACTAAACATACTGATGGATGTGCCCTTTGTGACATTGTGACATTGGCAAAGACCAAGGAATTGATAGTGGACTTCAGGAAGACCAGGAAACACTTGACCCCTGTTTCAATCCAGGGGGTCAGTGTTGACATTGTGGAGGACTATAAATACCTTGGAGTACACATTGACAATAAAGTGGACTGGGCTACAAACACCACAGCACTTTACAGAAAGGGCCAGAGTCGTCTCTATTTTTTGAGGCGACTGAGGTCCTTCAACATCTGCCAGAAAATGCTCAGGATTTTCTATGAGTCTGTTGTGGCCAGTGCGATCCTCTATGCTGTTGCATGCTGGGGGAGCAGGCTGAGGGTCGCAGATGCCAACAGACTCGATAAACTGATTCGTAAAGCCAGTAATGTTGTGGGGATGGAGCTGGACTCCCTAAAGGTGGTGTCAGAGAGGCGGATGTTGTCCGAGATTAAGACAATGTTGGATAACACCTCCCACCCACTCCATGACATGCTGGTCAGTCACAGGAGCACGTTCAGTGAAAGACTGAGAGTACCGAAAAGCACCACTGAACGACACAGGAAATCATTCCTGCCTGTGGCCATCTCCCTGTACAACTCATCCACTTAACACACTGTTTACTGCAACAGCTACACCCTTCTTGCACATGTTCTTTTTCAGCTATTTATTAATAGTGACTTTATGTATATATATGCCTGTATATATTGTGCTATTCTTAGTTAGTGTATTGTCTGTCTTTGTTAATGTTTGTTTATAATGGAGCACTGTAACAAAAAATAATTTCCCCTAGGGATCAATAAAGTATTCTGATTCTGATTCTGATTCTGATTACCCACTGGAGTCCTCATTTTGAAGGCTCAATGATTGTGATACAGTGACTGGAATTAAAGAAAAGGATGCCTAGCAGAGACCTGTTGGCTTCTTCAAAGTGGCTGTATTTTAAGTATTATGGTTAACTTCATATCCAGTTCTAAATATTTTGTGATTGATTAGTTTCATGTGTGTTACACAATTACTTGAAGCAGCTTCATACTGTCAGCTGCACCTGTCTCACACAGCACCTCGTTACCGCACCTTTAGCGATAAAGTGGATCTAAAATGGTTAAAAGTAACAGTAGTATCTATGACAATTAATCTGTGATTTACCCAATCAGAGCTCCTGGGTGATCTTGATTTAGTCATGAGAAATGAATGCCTGATGTACCACAATACCATAATAATATTTTTTTTGCTTTTAAGGGTACAAAGGTCTAACCTTTTAAAATAATATTTTTTTTAAAAATGTTTAATTATGATGTAACTAATGTGCCTGTTTCCCTCTCAGCATTTTCTGCATTTGTAAAGTACATAGATGTTGATTGATCTTTTAAAAAAAAAAAAAATCACTAACTGCAGAAATAAATGATTTTCACTGGAAAAGCAATCATTTGCGATTTTATTTCCAGTGAACCTTGGATGTGTTTATGAATAAGAAGTTTAATAAAATGCAATTTAAATGCAATGAAAACACAATATGTCTCTTTTTTATCCTTTGTGTTTTTTCTTTAGTCTTGTAAGGCAAATCTTGACATCAATATTTTGCTTTCGTTATCCTGGAAGTGAGTGCACATCAGCCCATATGAATGTAACACAACAGCCTTTCCTCCGGCCCTGTCCTCCTGACTAAAAGCCTTTTTGACATGAATTAGCATGTCGTCCTTAAAAGGTAGACGGGTCCAATTTTCCTCTGAAAGGTCTGTCTGTAATAGGTACTACTTCACCAATTCCAGCTTGCTCTAACCTTGAGAGAAGGCCCATATACTTGTCGTCTTTCTTTCTCTACACCTACTCTATCCCCGCTCTTTCTCAACTCTCTTTGTTAAAAAAGAAAACAATGCAAATGAAAAAACCCAACTTGTCATATCAACGCTGGTAATAAAAGAAAAAAAACAACAACAACAACAAAGATTTCATTTCCATAATGCATTCTAATGGATGGACGATGTGTTTCAGCAGGTGAGACCAGAGGGCAAAGGCTTCCCAGACAAACACAACAATAAATCTGACAAGCACCATTATGCCGTCAATATTACAGGTTGTTAGGGGATGGAAATAATGATAATTAGCTAATTCAGCTATAATCTCATTTGTTTAGCCTCACCTCTTGCTAATATGGTTTTGACCCTGATGGCTGAAAATTCCAGAGTGAGAATGAGAGTGCCAGGATGCTAAATTACTAATACACACACACACACACACACACACACACACACACACACGCACACGCACACGCACACACACGCACACGCACACACACACACATTCATATACATACACACAAATGTATGCATTTAAATTTTGTTCTGGTAATTTACTGATACAGATGTGTTTTGTGTGTATTACACACACATATCAGAACTAAATTTCTCTCTCTATATACATATAGATCTCTGTGTGTGTGAGAGAGCGAGACAGTTTTAGTATGTGCCTTAAAGCTGTTTGTTAGTGATGTCTCATTAATTAACTGCAAACATGAACATTGTAATCTCTTAACCAGCTGCTGCTGAGTTGTCTGTTGTTTTACACACTTGTATAAAGCGGGGAAATAAACAATTGCATTATTTTATACGAACAAATTAAGTGCTCTGAACAGATGTGTGGATTTTTTTCATATCAGGATTTGCCTTTTACCTGCTGCAATTAGCAACAAACCCAACAACACGTTTTTTGGGTTTTTTTTATCAGGGCCAAATTGAAAAAAAGATCTCCTGATGTCATTTTTTCGATTTCGATTTTCTATCAAGGACTGATTTAAATTTTGAAATTGCAATAAATTTGCACTCATTGTAATTTCTTATCTTTTTACATTATAGAAAACATGACCACGGTCTTCTAAACCATTGTTACTGATGTTATTAGCTAAGTAAAGACAGTTGAAGTGGTGAAGCATCCTAAATTGCCTGTCTGCCTGTCCCAAGAGCAGCTGTGCACACCATCCTTGAATCATTTTGTGGTGGGTTGCCAGGTTGAGCTGACAGATGTGTTGAAATGACATCCAGTGTGTAGAATGTGTGTCATAAACACATGGTAACTTGGGAAACATTAGACAAACACAGAAAACTTTAGGATATATGTATTATAATTATTTGTTATAAAACAACAGAAAGTGTGGTGGAAAAATTAGGAGAAATCAGTGAAGTTTCCACATGCTAACATTTTTTTTTCCCATTAAGTGAGCGGGACCTGCAGGACCTTTCATGATGTGGATATCCCAAACATTATGTTTCACCTCTTAAAATCAACTTCCAATAGTGCTGTGCTTCATTATATTTATCTTGGTCCTCTTCCGGCCCCGCACCTACTATATGTGGAGAGAGAATAGCACAGGTGCCTATGTCACTCTCCCCAACTGGTGCCCCAGCCGGCACCATCCTGCCCTGTTTCTCCTCATCCAGCCAAGCCAGAAACCATACCCCATGAAAACTGGGAACACTGATGAGATAAATCCAAAACTTGGGTTCCGGTTTAGCACACTGCGATGAGCCTCATGGCGGAGAGAGACCATCCTGGGTTTGAGTCCACCCTGCAGCCCTTTGCTGCATGTATTCCCCTTTCTCTCCCCCTCTGCTTTCCTGTCAACTCTTCCCTGCTCTGTCTGGAAAAAGGACAAAAATTAAACAGTCTGAAAATGAAGACTGGCCAAAACACAGCTGAACTGAATCAGAACATATGACAAGGGAAAAATAACCATAAAAATAAAGCAGGAAGTAACATGATAGAGACTAAGACTTACAAGATACAGTAGCAAAAGAAAACCTCCGGCTGACACTTTTCGCCCATGTATCGTTGTGACATCGGCCCAAGTTAGGCTGATAAGCCAGATCAAATAATACCAAAGAGAGAACCCCAACAATCCTCAAGACGACCTCTGCTGAACAGCACGTGGTGACAGTGGGGGGAAAGAACGCCTTGTTACCTTTAAAAGATCTCAGGGAGTAGCAGTCATCTGAAATCAGCAACAAAAACCCAACCGCAATCCACTTCTAATGTTTTACATGGCAGTCCACATCCAATCAGCTTTTATAGGCTTCCCAATAATTTTCACACAACTCTCTAACCTCGTACTAAAAAGTTCTGAACCTCTCTGCCGCAGAATTCTAATGAATTCAATTGTCTGGTATTTGTTTATTCCAGCTTTTGATCCTTGCAGGGATCTAATATACTGTGTTAATCTGAGACTGCTTTTTGTTTTACACTCAAGTGCTTTTCTATCAAGTATTCCCACATGGTTTCCTGCCCAAGGAAACTTTGGCCTGCAGACTGGAGCAGCCAGGAATCAGACCACTAACCTCATCCTTAGTAGATGACCTGGTCTACACCAGGAGCCATGGCCACCCAGAAAAATAACACATGCTGACTTTCAGCCATTTGTATGATTCTGTGATGAAAATGGGTGTTAACAGAAAACTAAACTCTGGTATGAACTAGCAACAGACAACTGCTGTGTTATCATAATTTTTAATTTTTAATCATAAGTGTCATCACTTTGTGGAGATGATCTTATTTAACAAAACTCTTGGAATATCAGAGAAAATAAACTGTGCTTATGGAAATGTCCCACAGGGTTGACAAAAGCCAAGAGAATTATTCTGCAGGTTGGCCTACAAAAATCATCAGCCATGCATCCTTCTATAGACCAACCACTATAAACTGATCGGTGCAATCGACATTTACTTCATAATGGTTAAATGTTTAATTCACACTCATGCATGGTTAAAACTGACAGGAATCACATAAAATATAGAGTAACAGCAGTGGGAATCTTTTAAAATGTGAAGTGCAAACTTCAAGAACTTTCCAGTGTCCAACCCACTTCCAGGGTAAATCAGAATACAGCTGTTTGGTGAAACATTCAGTAGACATATATGGAAAATCTGCATTATGCACTCCAAGATTGGCACAAAAACAAGCACAGATTTGTCTTTAACACGTACATGAATGAAAGCACTCATGGTAACATGAAGGCTTTATTTTTTTGGACGTCTCTAATACATTGCCTCCCCACTGACGAACACAAACACACAGTAATAGCATACATATGGGCCATACTCGTATTCAATTATATACAAATGGATGTAAAGCTTTTTTTCCTGCAACCACGTGCACTAATGTGGACACACCAACATATGCACACATTTTTATTGCTACCATAAAGGCAGGAAACATGTAAATATTGTACGCAAACACACGCACACACGCACGCACAAAGAAGCACAAATAAGTACCTTCTTTGCAGATAGCTCCACACTGTAATCTGCTGTTGACCAGGCACATTCCTCGAGCCCCGGCCACAGCACATGGTGCTCAGTCTTCTCTCTAATAAACGCTCCATAGGCGCTGGGCTGCGGGCCAGGGTCCAGGCAGGGGGCTGGTGGGGGGTGAGTCATGGTTAGATGTGTGTGTGTGCGGTTGGGCCTGGGGTTTGTAGCTGGCCTTTCATCCCATGCCAGCCCAGGCCGGGTGTGAGCAGCTAGGGGTTGAACTCCAGGATTTATTGGTTCCTTTGGTTCCCTGCTTCATATCCAGCAAACCCAGGATTCTGGAATGGAAGCAACAGTTTACGATCTACTTCCCTGCTTTACCACCAGCGGATGTGGGTCCCATTACCTCCCTTTCTGTCTGTCTTTAGTGTCTTTTGACTGGGACTGTAAATGCAACATCAGATTTGATGAAATCACTCGCTGCCTGGGAATACAGCTGTGCGGGAACTCTGCAATGCAAAGACATAATGGAATGTTTATCGATTATAATATGGATTCATGGATAAAATCTGTGGCATAGAGAACATCAGTTTTCATTGCCAGATAAATCAGCTCCTGATGAGTCTGCGGATTTCTTACCACTGACTACACAGTTGCTGTTCCTGTCGTTGCTTGTCCAGTCGGTACTGTGTTGACTTCTAATAAACTCATACTGAAATCCTAGGACACATTCAAACAAAAAAGGTTTATCAGCTTATTGCTAGGGTTGCTGGATTGGACAATACATTTCTTTGAGATGGTATGCAACAGGCTTTCAAATACCTTTGCTCTCGAGTGTGTCATTAGTGCTAACCTGTCAGCACAATGGTTATATAAAACTGAAAGGCCATGCATTCAGTGACGAGATGCAACACTGTCATTGACGCAACACTCAAATAACATAAATGAGTTATTTGAGTGTTGCATTTCTATTTAGCGTTTCAACATTCAACAGGTCATGGGCAAATTAGGGCTGGTTTTCATGTAACCACAAGCTAAACATACAAAATTTTAAATTTTAGGATATCCGTCCATTCTTTCGCCTATCAAATTCAGGTTCGCGCAGGAGCTGGAGCCCATTATAATTTTACAAATCACATACATTTTGGCATTACACTTACCCAGGTGTAATACATTTGGATGAATTATCTGACCCTCCAAGGCTGACTCCTCCACAACTCAAGATCTGGACGGATTATGAAATAACGAGCTCCAAGATACAGTGGTGTAAAAGTTGCAGCAGCCTGGGCGATCCATGTCATTTCAAGCATTTTCTGTCTCCAGCTCTGTATATCACAGATGTCGTGCATAATTTTTTATCAGTTTCTAGTTTTTTTGCATCAGTTTGTTGTCATTTGAACTTCTTTTTAGTTTCTCTCTGTCTCTCTGGAAACACAAATATACACACATGCACATTTTTTACCTGTTTTGATCACCCAAATGGAACTTTTTTTTCAAGTGGCCAAAACCGAACTCCACCCCTATCTCTAACCCAGTCACTACCCCGAGATAGTTCCCCAATAACCTCCTGATGTTGAGAGGTTCAAAGAAAGAAAGAAAACACAGTGTAAAATAAAAAGAAAGCTGTTTTGACTGGGCTGAATTCAGCTATGATCCATTCCAAAAAAAAACACCAAATATTTACACACTATAGCAGAGAGAGTTCTACGAATAAATTCGATTACAGAAGAATGCTGGAGCAATTTACAGCTGACTCTAGGATTTAATAAAATGCTATCTTTGGTTTTACAAGTAATGAAAAAGAAGATATGTTTTTCTCCTATACTTTACCTTTTTCTTGTTTTAGGGGTGGTACCTTTAATATATAGCACTAATCAAATAGAATACAGTTCTTATCAAATAATGACTCCTGTTCCTGTTTTGTTAAAGAATATCTGTGTTGTGTTTGTCATCCGAGAACAAAACTGTAAACTTTAAAATGTTGGCGTTCAATCTTACGATCAAAAAATTGAACATTTATTTATTAAAAAAATATGAAAAAGTTTATATCTAAGTTTTATTTTAAAGTTACATATATTATCATTGTGTATTTATAGAGATTTATTTTTCATTATGAACATGAAATTGACTTCAGGCTTTAAAAACTAAAGTCTATACACAACCAAAAAGAAAATAAAAAGCATGAGGCATAAGGTCATAAAACCCTGTTTTCAAAAACAAGCCAAAGTATTATTATATACTGCAACACTAGAATTGTTACAGACATATACATTAAAGATTTGTCAGGTAATAGCAGCTTTAACTCGACACTGGCAAGAAAAATAAAACAACTGCTTTTCAGCTATAGCGGTGACATGAAATCGGCACATTTCCTTCCTTGCAGTTAGTTACTCATCTCTTTCAGTGCTGGGGAATATCCACTGGGGCGTCTCTGATACAGATGATCCTGCCATAGCCAGTAGCTCCAATTCAGCAACATATACATATGAAGAGTTGTCCCTATATATTAGCAGAGGGTTTTAAAGTCCACAATTCCTAATCCACTGGCTATACGACTGGGCTTGGAAAAACACCAATATTCATTTTGCCTTAATATACAAACAGCAACAGAGATACTAACTTAAATTCAGTTCAATTTTATTTATATAGTGCCAAATAATAACAACAGTCACTTCAAGACACTTTATACTATCAGGTAAAAGCTCTACAATAATAGAGAGAAAACTTCAACAACAGACAACCCCTTATAAGCAACCACTTGGCAACAGTGGGAAAGAAAAAGTCCCCTCTAACAGGGAAAAAAACTCAGACAGAACATTTGGTGGTGAGGCGAGGGAAACAGGACAAAAGATATATGATTCTTAGATAATTCTAGAAATGCTGTATTTAAAAAGTTTACCTCAATTTGTCTAAGCCTATGTGTTTTAACACTTATGTTTTAATGTTTTTTTTTTTTACCTTTAATATGAAAATGTATTGAAGAATGCCTTGTGGCTCCTTTTAAAAACTTTTGGCAGTAATGTGTGCATGAGATTAAAAAGTGTTTCTGTTCATTTCATTCATATGAGGTGAAGCTATTCATCATTTTAGAAGGAACAGCATGCTATTAAGAATCATACATTCATAAAAATGAAGTTAAATTGGTTGCTTGATCATTAAATCACCTTTTGATCTCTTCAATTCAAACCAGTCAAGAACAATGATGTTAGAAAGTTCTGCAGAACCATAGATCACGATCACCTTTTCTTCTTCTTTTTTTTTCTGATGCGAACCTCTTGTTGAGTTCTTTAATTTGTAATTCAATTCAATTCAATTTTATTTATACAGCACCAAATCACAACAACAGTCACCTCAAGGCGCTTTATATTGTAAGGTAGACCCTACAATAATACATACAGAGAAAAAATCCAACAATCATATAACCCCTATGAGCAAGCACTTTGGCGACAGTGGGAAGGAAAAACTCTCTTTTAACAGGAAGAAACCTCCAGCAGAACCAGGCTCACGGAGGGGCGGCCATCTGCTGCGACCGGTTGGAGTTAGAGAAGGAAGACAGGATTTGTACATGTTGCCAACAACAATACAGTTAAAGTTAAGGAAATAATGAGTTGGTCAACAATGTGAATCTGCAGAGTTTTACTCCTTTAACCAATTTAGTTAAATAAAAGTTTAAATAATATTTTACACTGCTTTTAAGTAACTCAGCTATATATTTAACTCTCAAAGGCTGACTCCTCTACAACTCAAGTTCTGGATGGATTATGAAATAATGTGCTGCTGGATGCTTTGCTTCTCTTTGTGGTCATTTTGCTTTTTTACAAACCCCTGACTCGTTGGGCCTCTGAGACTGTGCCGAGATCATATTCACCTGCTCACCTGAGAGCCAAGTTCTCTTGTGTTTTGGCCCTTTCACTTGCTGTAAATGCCTCCCACGAGGCCTCTTTATATGTCTGTTCTTCCCTCTATCCCGCCGTCATTTCCTCTGCTTCTTTTTGGACACAATCAAAGCAACACAACCCTCTGCACCCTCCTGCTGCCCTAAAACAGCGACGGGCCTAAGGAGAGGGTCCCATAATGCACCTCTCAATGACATTCATTAGCCCCCCCCCCCAGCCACTCCCCAACATGTTTCCATTTACAAATGCTGCACCCCTCTTTCGTGCCCCCTCGGCCCCCATCTCCTTTGTGCTGTGATATGAATGCACTTTGATGCCTAATAAGTGGCTCTGTCCTTTTTGACAGGAGCAGCCCGTGCCTGCCCTGTTCAGCCAGTAATTAGCCTCCTCTCCTTACTTAGCAGCCGTGTACAAATTAGACCACTCCGCCTCTCTCTCTCTGTCCGTCTCTCCCTCCCTGACCTTCATTGGTTTATGAGTACTGCTTGTACCACACTGCTCCATCTTACTCTCGCTCTCTCCTTCTGTGTATCATTTGTTTTAATGTCTTTAGAGGTTTGTCTTTATTTTTTCTTATGATGAGATGTGTTAAAGATGAGTTCAGTTAAATCTTTGCTCACACATAGAATACTTCTAGTCCACACTAAATTCAGTATCCAAGTGTTTTTTTTTTGTGTGTGTGTGTGTACCTTAGGACTAAAAATCGAACTTCAAGTGTTAGACTTCTACTCATACCTTTTATTAAATCTGACTTGGAAAAGCCAACAAAGTCATAATATCTTATTTTAGGATTAATCTGTTTCAACATGAATGGATTCAGTTCTTAGATTGGTCTCAAGGTAACTGGTCTTGATATGTTTTAGTAAGGCATTTCCAGCCTCATTTGAAAAAAACATAAATCTCACTGGTGGACTGTTGACCTGGTGGATCCTTTTTATGTGAAGAAAAAAATATATATAAATATATATAATTATTATTATTATTATTATTATTGAAGAATCAGACCAATTCAATGAGTAGGTCAGACTAAGAAAAAAGAGGAAAAAAAACCCAAATACCATTTTTTGCTTCCTGTTTTGTTGCTGTAATTAATGGTTGTCCTCCAATTACAAACAACAGAAGATCCCATTAACCAAAATCCACAATGCTCCAAAGATCTTCTTGAAGTGAAATATTTTTATCAAAATTTCTAAAGTGAGTTTAATTATTTGAGAAATATGTGGTAATAATTTAAGAATTACTGTCTTTCAAAAACAGAAATTCTTCCTTTGTCATCCTTATTAAAGATCTTGGATAAGTGTTTTCTTTTCAAGGCCCACTAAACCATAACCCTAAAGCGAGACAGGCTATCATCTACTCCTTTTAGATTGGTATTGGGCGGCTGCTAGATTTTGTGCTAGTCAAGTCAGTCCTTGCTCAATTTGCAGATTTTGGTGCAAAATATTGTGCACTCTTTAGCAGAGATGGTTTTGCACCACAATTAAGTTGAGTTTTAGCTGGTTTACAACCCACAACATCAGTTTATGAAGAAGATTATACAAATACAGTTAAACTTTGCAAACAAAGTACAGCTAGAGCAATGACTACATGTGCTTGGAGTGATGATTAATCCTCGAAGGATTGTGACTGTTTTGCACAATAGGTAAAAACTTTGACTTGCAGGTTGAGCTAGAGGAAAACCTAGAGAATTGTAGGTAAATGTTTGAATAAGTAAAACAAACCTAATTGATGAGGAATAGAAAGTCTCCACCAAAGCAACAGGGTTTGGTATGGGTTGAGCCACATCATCTGTACTCATGTGGCATAGTGTGGCAGAAGCGACAAAAGGCAAAAAGAGCATCCCACAGAGTACGGGGATTTCAACATGTACAGTAGCCTATATGCTGTAACTAAAAGAATGAGAAAAAGGCTGAATACCAATAGTGAATGGATTTGATCTCAGCACCTTCAGGTGGGTAACTTGCACAAAGTGAAATCCAGATGTCTTTTTTTTAGGAAGGTCTTTTATATTTCAGAAAGGCAAAGAAAAACCACATTCTGCACACGTTCCTACCAAGTAAAAGAAGACCTTGGACGGCTAAAGTCCTATATCAAGCAAGACTGGGCAAACATTTAGATTTCACATACAGTTGGGAGACAAGCAACTGTCCCAAAGGCATATAAAGGCATTTTTAAAGGCAGTCAAAAAACATAATTCGCTCAATTCTGAGCACATGAATGAAACATTAATGCTAACAGTGCTAATCTGTAGAACTGGTGAGCTACCAAAGTACACATGCAAAATAAATAATGACGTTTCTGAAAAAAATATTTATAAAACTAATGTAATGCTAAGTGCTAAAAGAGATATATTTAAGGACATGTACTGATGACACAATTAACCTCAGACTAGGATAAAGAGTGGATAGGCCATGGTTGTCCTAAAAAAACAACTGTTTTTATACTACAATATCTGCACACAAGTGCCACACAGGCCTGATGGGGGCAGAGCAGATTAAGGTAGAGGATGTGGTGAATAGGCCCACATACAAAGGCACATGTCCACAGACACTCATAGACAAACCAGAATCTTTGAGCGTTGAGTGCATCTCCAGCTGCCCTGATGACCAATATTTTACCACTAACCCACAACAGGCCAGCTTCATTCAGGTAGGCATGCTGTGTGCCCTCACATCCACCCACCTCCCACCACCCCAGCCTCCCTATATTTCCCAGAATCAATAGAGATGTAAATAAGTTCATGCATTTAGGGACCTTTGTTTGGGGCACTCACACTAGAGAGGCCTGGCCAAGTGCTTGTCCTTTGTCTCCCCTCTCTCACCCCGGCTCCCATCCTTCCATGTGGACGAAGGGCTAGTTCAGATGTTTTTGGAAGGACGCTTGTATTTCACCATATGGAGATGAGATGCTGCATGTGCACCAGTGTGTTTGTGTGCATGCCTGCTCCCATGAGCACTGATGATAACAACAAAAACACACACACGCAAAAAAAAAAAAAAAAATAGCAGTAATGGCAAAGACTGTTTTGGTACTGCACATTTAGCCTTGTAAACATGTGTCACCAGTCACCTTTAAACACAAAACAAGACTGAAAAAATTGGACCAAAATTTGGACCCTAGCCTAGCTTAGCTAGCTTATTAAAATAAACCCCAATCCATCTGTATTTTAGGCACAATATGGCTGCGTACAAACCCAGGTGTAGTATCATCTCCAATTACACAGGTGACCAGTCTCAGATCACTAATTGAAGAGGTTGAATCACTAAACATCGGGGATAATATCATCTGAATTTTAATTCAGAGCAATTTAGCCCACTTTAATGGAAAGTGCAAAATAACCGGATAAATAAAAGAAAAAAGTGATAGGAATGGATTTCATAACTAAAAGCACTAGGCAATCAGATGAAATCATGACAGTTATGAGTTTGGCAGGCGTACAGCGTCCAAAGCTTTTTGCTGTAATGGCCACCGCTATTATGAGCATTAGCCCAATTCCCTCACGAATTCAGTACTCTGTGGTGAGCTAGGTCAGAAATACAAACACTCACACACACAAATGCATCCCCGTGTCAGGTCCAGTTGGGTGCTGCGGTGGCGCTGTGAATGTTTGTAGGTTGACTATTAAGGAGAGGCAAGAGGGCAAAAGGGACGTGCTGGTATAATGCATTTACTAATAACTGTTTATTATTGTTGGTTCCCCAGGGGGAGCACTTTATGGAAATGGCTGTATATGAAGGGCAGAGGTGCGAGAAGGCCACTGGGAAAATTAGCTTTTTAGATTCCCCCCACAATGTCCTACCAGCTTCCTACCTGTGGTGTGTCACCCTGAAAGCCGGGATCATATGCATGTGTTTGTTTATGCTGATGCAGACGTACAGCATCGAGGTGCATTACCAAAAACAAAAAAACTAGTATTTAAATCCAGGGACAGTCTGAGCAATTTCTGTGCAAATGTTTGGTGTCAGACAACACTTTTCAACCTGAATCAGCCCCACTACCTCCTCTTCACACTTTAGAAGACAGTGGGCTCACTAATTAACACACATATGCAACACACAACTGCACTGTCTCATACTTGAGCAAGGTGTGATCTCGCACTTATTTGCATACACTAATTAAGTGCATTGCATCTAATAACACAATATAGCTGCCCTGCATTAATGATTTGACTCTTCCAGTGGAACACAATCACATCTTTACAGTCACAGTACCAACAAAAGATTTTTGCATATTTTAACACTGACTTTGACCCAGCAGGCATTTTCACAATACATAATGCAGCGGCACTGGTTATGTAAAGGAGAGAACAAACCTCATATAAAATGTACATTAATTTATTAGAAGTTTAACTTGTTTAACACTAAAAGAATTTATGACTCTGGATTTGAAGTTTGATCAAAATAGCAAGCCAGGTATACAGCTGTTGATTATGTGTCCTCGTACTGGAGGCACAAAGCACCGCTATTCTCTTGTCCTGTGTATTTATTATGAAACTATTTTCTTTATTGTTCTGCCTCAACCTAATTCAGCCTGCATGTGCACACGGATGTACTAATAAAGGCCACTATCAAAGGCAAATTTTCATAAAATCTTTCATAGTTCTTTCCCAATATTTCATCTAATCCTCCAAAAAGGTTTCGGTAAATAATCCTTTTCTCTGTTATTGGGTAATAAAGACTAGAATGTTTTAATCTTCGTTAATCCAGCAGTAACCTTCCAAAGATTTACACTGCCTAACACCAGTGGACCAAAGCACCAGCCCCTGGTTGGTAGAACAGTACACCAGACCAGGCATATGTCATTGGCTGACTGGTGGCACAGTGTGCAATGGTTAGTGTTGTTGTCTCAAAACAATGGTCCTGAGTCCTGGGCCTATGTGGAGTTTGCATGTTCTTCCTGTATGTGGGTTCTCTCTGTGTACTCCAGCTTCCTCTATAGTCCAAACCATGCACGTCGCACGCCAAGTTGGCCGTAAATGGTTGTCCAACAGTCGGGGGGCCTGTCTAGGGTGCACCCTTCCTGACATCTGGGATATGTTCCAGCTCGACAATTACCATGAACTGAATAAGTGGAAGAAAATGGATGTATAGTTGGATGCCTTATTAAGCAGTATTCTTTGTTCCACAATTTTACACATTCTTTTTCATATTGCCCAGACAAACACAACAGACAAAGCGGCTCTTGTTCTTGGTATCAGGAAATTGATGTTACAAAGTTCTAGTGTGCATATGTGAAACACGTTGATGTAAACATATGCTCAATTGTATTGTTGGTGGCACTGCATTCAAATCTGCAGTTCTGAATTAGAGTCAACAAGCATGATGTAGTTTTAGGCCTGTGAGGTTTAAAAAATGTTCTAACCCCAACCCTCTGCTATATTTTTACAATTATTTTTCAAATTATTCCCTTGCATCTTTAAAATCAGTTTCCATCAGGTAGAATTTCCTTTTCTTTTCCTGAAAAAAAAAAACGTTTTGTCTTCAAAACTTAGGGTTAGATTTGGAGTAAAGGGTTGGGTTCTCATAGACGATGGCACGGACGTCTCAAGGTTAAAGTCATTTTAGCCGCATTTGGGAGAGATGTGCACCTCGTATTGGATACTTCAATTCAATTTCTTAAGATTCCCAGCACAGCACTTTGTGCCACCTGGTGGGCTCTCAGTTCATCTTGATTTTGCAAAGCTGAGGGCAGATCAATATGGATTCAACTAAGTTTCAAGTTTGATCACCAATAAAACATATAGGCTTTAGAGAAAATTTACATGGAGCATATTTGCCTTCAAGGTGCTCCATTCTGTGGGAAATGCAGTTTAATTTCCTTCACTTTTATTATTTTTCAGAGAAAGTGTATCTATTAGATGTATGAATTCCAATAAAGCTTTGTAGGAGTGTAGAGTGGGGTCATGTTAGCAATCCATTCAAATTTGTTTTAAGTCCACCAAGGTCTTCAAGGTCAACTCAGTGAATTATTGATTGAAAATTGACAAACAGCCTTATAACTAAGAAAGTATGATTCTTACAAGTGTGGTGTTTATGGTCAACATATAGAAAGTAACATATAAAGATTTAAAATGTGTCACATTTGACCTCTGGCCTCTCTTTCCAGGTCAATAGATTTATTTAAAAATCAAAACAAAACTAAAGCAGTGAACAAAAACCCTTTCACTGGATTTTTTTCCAAAACATTTAAACATATTTTACTAAACAATGACATGTTAGAAATGTAATAAATGCACATGATTAAAAAGTAATAACAAATATTTATATTCAAAATGATCTAGTATACTAAAATGGGTTTCCACAGGGCAAATAATTTGTTTTTACTACACTACAAACTTTAAAGGGAAGAAAATATTAATATGTACAATAATATTCCAGTGAAAGTAAATATTTTGTTCTCTTTGACTGCTTCCTGTTTATATTGTGGTGCTTGGTCTAAAAAAGGTCAAAGGTCACCAACAAGTAAGCACAAACACATATACAGATATAAAAGTACATCCTAGATCTGAGATATTATTTTCATGGTATCTCAGTCATTATGTAGTGTTTTTGATTTTTTTAAACAAAGTGAAGAACGCTTCATGACATCTGGAAGAATTAGTAGGAAAAACTACCAACTGCAAAAAGTATAGACAACAACTGTGAGCAGCGTTTTGCATTGAGAGACATCTACAAAGCCCAACAATATTGCATTCCTGGATTAATGCCTTTGTTTTGTGATGTTTGGAGGCTCATTTAAAAGACAAATGAACAAAGTAAATGAAATAAATTATGCAAACAAAAAAAATGAACAAATTACAATTTAATCTCTTGGGAGAGTGGGGAAAAAATCATTTCACTAAGTAAAGCAAACATTTTAGTCTTTCATTGAAACAAATGCAACTTAAGGAACAAAACAGAAAACATCCAGGAGGACGCCAAGCTCATTTTACTCAACATATCTTGAAATAAGCCTTACATTGAAAGATGTCAATGAAAACATTTGTCAAGCTTGATTATTTTTGAGGGAGTGTGTGTGTGTGTGTGTGTGTGTGTGTGCGTGTGTGTGTGTGTGTGTGTGTGTGTTTGTGTGTGTGTGTGTGTGTGTTTGGGTGTGTGTGTGAGAGAGAGAGCCTCTTGACCTCACAGTGAAGCACCGGGAGAGACAATTTTTCCCTCATTGTCCTGAGAAAGCAAAGTCCAAATCCCGCTGGTTTTGACTGAAGGACGTGTTTATCTACAGCGTTTGACTTTGTATGATGCTCTTCTGCAGTCAGGAGGATTCAGCACACGGCCGAAAGGGCTACGATCCAGTCTAGATCCAGCTGGACCCCATCAAAACCAGACACATGGTTAAGCCGATTAGAACTTACTGTCCATCCTTACAGCTATTTCAGATACATAAAGAAATGTATACATTCAGATGTGAAGATGAACAATGTGGCTTTTAATTGCACAGAACTGCTCAACATAAACGTAAAGACTAAAGGGAAGCAGCAAGAAGAATAATGTTCCATCAACACTATAATGTCATTATTTTTACATGTAGCTTAATTTGCAGTTTTCAGGCATTTAGTGAGTTTTCCAACTGGTTTTTAACTTTGTATAATGTTCCAAAGTATACAAATGTTATTTTAAGGATCCCTAAAATTTAACAAAACCTTCCTCAGAATTTTTAGGTGGCTCTTTTTAGTCAATATCTCTTGTGCTTTGTGTGCTTCTACGACATATTTAAATTTGCTTCCCGTCAGTATGAGCTGACTGCTTGGCTGATGCCCTTCTGCACATCCAGTTGGTAAATCATTTAGGGTGTATTTTTTAAAGCTTCTCTAACCTGCCTACACTTGCTGTTGATACTACAGGCTGCTTTGCAACCCACCTCCATCCTAACTGCTGCTTTTCATACTGCTTCTGACTTGGTTGTTATTTTATCTTCTCTCATCGGTGCCTGCTCTCCCTGCTTTTAGTGTGTGCACATGAAATGGTGCAGAGGTCATACTATCAATTGATCACGACTTAAGTGTAATTTAGGAAAAATGCAGGAGAATCTAAAATTAATATTTTGCACTTAAAGATATCTGTTGTTGAAAGAAGAAAAAAAAACAGATAATGTAATTAACCCAAATATAATAAGTAAGAAAAATAACTAAAACAAGTACCAGCTTAGGCATCCAGCTAAGTTTTAGGTAATTAATATTTTCCAGAATCCAGGGAATCAGCTGGAAAACACACAGTCTAAACTATGTATAACTATGTAAAAATGCTACAATATTGTAACACTGCATTGCACGGTTTTCATAGCAAAAAGAAACATACTTCAATGTATCTTGGTTACCGGGGTGACTAGGCCCGCCCGAGGCAGTTGTGACGACACAGCCATTCTGAAAAGGTCAGAGATTTTACATGCACTTATTCACACGACTTTGAATGGTGGCCGATGTCAACATCAGTTTTCTAAACCCCCTTAAAACTGACCTTTTTCTGGTGAGGTCTGGCTGCACAAGCTATGATCTTTTCCTAAATTAAAAGTGGACTTACTACACTTTTTCTGCCAGAGATACGGTTACGGTGGTGTTTGTGTAAAAGTCCAGTTTCAAATAATGAAGTCAGTGTGTGTCCCATGGTGCCAGCACATAATTGCTATGACCGATGTTGGTGTTAAATGGACTGGGATTTAAATAGTATGTTCTTAACACTCCAGTCCAGTGGATGCACTGACATGAAGGCACTGGTGGAGCCAGCGATCTAACCACCAACCTTCCAATAGGTAGATAACTCATTACATCTTCTGAGCCATAGCCAAACCTGTAGTAAGGTGTTCACACATATCATGGTTGCTTCTTCAGACACAGGTGTTCCAATCAAATTTAACAATAAACACATGATCTACCTGCTCCTTCCACTTAGTCAACTAAACCAAAACATTAATATTACTACGTAAACCTTTTCTTTTTGCCTTTTAGACCGATGTACCCAAGTTGAACATTAAAAGACATTCAGACTTGTGAGAAATCTCCACCAGACCACACAGATATGAAATTCCCTGATGTCAACTCACAGGAATTTTGTGTAACGACGGCCTCAGATTTTAACCAGATATTCTTAAAGCTGCAACAATTTGGAATTACACCAATATTACATCATGTCCCTTTCGCCCTTTTTACTGGCCTCCATAACCTGTGAATCACTTATATCGCCCACTAATATGTGCCAGGAAATACTTACCTGATAGGATATTTTCTCAATAAAAAATTATGATGATCAAGAGGGGGGAGTAAGGATAAAAACAAAGAGTCTAATCCCATAGTGAAGGAAGACATATCTTAGCATCAGGAAGGAAAGGAAAGGCAACCAGGCAGGCAGTCGGCCTGAACTGTAATTAATGAACAAGTTTCTCATGATTAACTTTTATTAAGCGATACTCCTGAGTCCTCCTGCCGGCAGGTAATAGGAGAGGCCTGGGGAGAGGGAGAGGGATGAAGTGAGGGAAGGACAACGGAGGGAGACACTCGACCCCATTATTTCTCCTCAGCCACTCATAAAAACAGCATCCCGTAAACTCATAAAATCCTTTCCCACTGTAACTGGGCCCTTAAGCTGCGGCCTGCTAAATTAGAAGGGCATGCAACGCTCAGCTAGGGAAGCCTAGTATAGATGGAATGCTTTATGTCTGCATTTTGAGATGGTATTTATTTTTCTAATAAAACACAGAGATGGTGGTTGAGAGTAAATATTTTTATGCAGGTACTTTAAAGTAGGACCTGATTTCTTCACATATGACAAACAAGCTTTTAGCCAGTGTTTTATTTCTGGCCTTTATACTTTTTTTTTTTTTTTTTTAAAAAGGCTATTACTTCAACTAGTCTTAGATTAAGAGTAAAAGAAAATAAAATAGCTAAAACCTTAAGACACTCATCACAAATAACCTTGCAGGTGCACAAACATGCACAGGCACCATTTCCCTTGAGATAAAATGGCAACTCTTTTTATTGAACAGAAATTGTTTTTGTTGTGTTACAGTGCTTTAGAAATCCAATTTTTATTTTGTTTTGCCCACTTGAAAATACTGCTTTTTTTTTGTTATATCTCATGCACATGTTGGTATAAATAAATTGAATAAAAACTCACTTATATAGGGCATAATTACTTTTTTTCTTGCTAGCTGCCATTATGAGGAGCTGTAACTAACAATGTTACGTTTCCATTTCTGAAAGTGTTTTCCGCTTGTTTGTGAAGCTCACTACATATATAAAGTCCTCATTCATTTATATAAGAATTACAGGTTATTTAATGTTTCACTTTGGGAAATATGTTTAATTGAAAAAAACAATCTGTACACTGAAAACATGTTTTTTCATGATGCTTGAACTAGCAGATCGTTGTTAGCCTAGCTTAAATATGTTTAAGCTAGGCTATGCTAATACTAGAAAAAGAAAATTAGCTGAGGAATATTGATACAAAAACATTAATATTACATTATGTCTATGAGCTTACCTCTGAAGCTCATAATTTTGTTGCTTTTATTTTTAGTTTTTAGTTTTAGATCAATTTAGTTCAGCATTACCTTTTCTTATAGCTTACCAGCTAGTTTTGGCATGTGAACTTAAACGGTGAGATTTTGTCACAACATAGCCTAACATGATGTCAACTCTTGCCCCAGAAAGAGCAGACGCTAAGTTTAAGCTTTAGTTTTGCCAACAGGCAGAACTAAAGCTAAAACAGACTAAGAAGATGTTTTTTTCTTACAGAATATCAGTCACTACCCTCCCAGAGAGACATCCGCTTACATCCTGATCACTGACTGTACACTACAAATAAGAAAAATTCTCAGTAAATGACTGAAAAATGACTGTATGCAACTCGTACTAATATGGTGAATAGCCTGAGAATCCAAGTTCATTTTACGTTCGAAGTTAAACTATTACTATTTGCTTTTTTTCAGTTTTGTAAATTATTTTGATCTGACAGAATCAAACAGTACATGGTATGTAAGAAATTAATAAAGATATTCATGTTAAATTATGATGTGCATTGCTCTCCTTATTCAAAAAAACAAAACTTTATGAATAAAAGATTAACATATATGCAGGGGAAGAATCATATAGCGCTTATGAGAAGTGGCATAGTCATTCTCACAGTATTCTAGAGATTTTTTGAAGCCTCTGTAAATCATATATCATTGAACGCATTAAAGCTACCAAATCTCCTGGAGAACAAGCTTCTGGAACAAATTTCGACAACATCAACTGACCTGGAAATATCTACTTTTGAAAATGATTCCCTGAATATCAGCCCTGCTGCGTGTATTTCTCCACATCCAACAAAACTCCACCAGCACATCAGGCTTTATGAAATATATGGGGAATCACATTAAATCAAAATGAAGCTCTTATTTCCAAATATAATAAACAGAAATCCAGGCTGCTAACACCTAGTGAGGTCTATGGCCCGGTCGTCTGAGCCACACAGCACAAAGATGGTGTGGTCTTCATATAAGAGAGCTTCATAAGGCAAGCATCCTCCTCAGACACCTCTACTTCATAAAGAAGCATTAGCCATTAGCCACTAGGACTCACATCTGATCACAGCCGCTTTAGCACTGCCGTGTCTTTTTGCATGCATTCTAACACATGTTATTAAAATGACACCTGCTTTAGAGTCACATCCAAACATAGAGTCACAATGACTGCCATCTATCTGCTATCATCTACTAGGTAGTTGTGTTGAGAAAGAGGGTGTATGTGTCAAAAACAAAGAGCTGTATCTGCTGACTATCTTTTGTCGATAACATTGTTATAAGCATATCACTGATTTTATTTTAGCTTCTTCGTTTCTTAGCTGTTAAATCCTTTTGTGCATCACACTAGAACTCGACAACTTGACAAGAAGCAATCTATCTACCTAGCTATGTAAGATTAAATAATCATTAGCACATATCTATAGCATTTGAAAAATGAAATTCAAATAAAATCTCTCCACAGTGAAATCTGCAGGCAAAGAGGGAATAAGCAGTCTTTGCGGTCAAGGAGAGACCTTGTGTTATTGCTAGTCACTTCTCTTCATGCTAGTCTGTTATTGTCCAAGATGTAAAAGTATATTCCAGGTGAGTACATCCACCTTACTGGCTGTGGTGAAGCTACGTAGAGCATTATACCTGTATGGCTACAATGATGGTGACGTGTAGTTACACTCTAGGAGGGTGCATGTCAGGTTGGAGTCAGAAGAATTTGCAGTTCTAATGTTCCTTCTTTAACAAAAAGTATGAATCCATGCATTTTTTAAACATTTTTTGCTTAATCAGTTCAGGGCAGCGGGTGGGTGGGCTGAAGTCTATCCCAGCTTTCATACGGGTGTGAACCATGGACAGGTCTGTGATCTGTCTCAGCCCAGTATAAATCCACTGCACCCAATAAACAACCATAAAACAATACTGACACTGTATTTTACATGTAGTAATACACAACATTTTGTTTATCTTTTCTTTTTTTTTTCTTAAAGGACCATCTAAACATCACTGCTTACATCTCCCGATTAACTATAAGCTTCAGCACAGCTGTTAGTATTTCTTTTTCTTTCATTTTTCTTTTCTTACATCAAATCTGCAGTACTTATTATCATTGTATTATTACGTGCATAGAAGTGTAGCATTCAAAACATTAGTGGAGACAGGCAGGCTATTTATGAATTCATTAGTTGTGGTTTTATTTTTGTGTTGCTGGACTTCCAGCTTTACAGATGTGACGTTTCCCTCAAAGGCGCAGCATTATGTTTCCCTTTATGTTATTTAAAAGGCCAGTTCATTTGCCAAAGCTGACCATATACTAGATGCTGTCAGGTTTGTAGTGACAGGAAAGTGGAGATAAGTAGCCAGCGAGTGTCAAATAACACGACACCTCCAGTGATGTGTAGTAAAATGTTTGTGTGTTTACATGCTTGTATGTGCAGCCAGTGTGCGCCACACTTCACGCAGATGTTGCTGTTGTATCGGGACAAAGAAGCACATGATGTCGGACAGAGCGGAGCAAGCTGTAGCCAAACAGACAGACACACTCAGGAAAATGAATGCATCTTTCCTGCCAAATAATGCACCCATTCAAATGCACTCCTTCTTATCTTTGTGAGCATCAATGAAAAGTGCTTTGAATGCCATCCTGACTCTATCTATGTCCTGCATAACAAGTTAACCTGTTGTTTATGAATATAATCAAGGCATCAGCCACCGCTATTGCCACCTGGCAGCATTAGTCTTTGACAATGGCTCAGAATTTACGCCCATACATTTCAGGCTATCTGTGTATGAAGTGAAGACACACAATAGGGCTGGCGGCTCAGCTGATGTATCAGCTTCCAGCATTCCTCGGGTCCGGCTGACACCTCTGGAAATTGAAAACGGCAAGGGCCTTGTTCGTCGACGAATGGCCCTCTAGTGCAGGATGCGCACAAACACACATCCATGCCTGGGTATTTCCCTTTCATGGAATATATATTCCTGTACAGCTCCCACACAAGAAATATTTTAAAGCATGAATGAAATCTAAATGAAATCTTAACATACTAGCGCTGTACGACGCATCCCTCATGCCTCGTGTGGATTGCGTGCGCTCAGTGGCGAGTTCATGGCGGGGCAGCATTGGTAATAGAGGAGCTGTTTGCAATGCAACATGGGATTAATGTGAATGGTAGCAAACTCTTGATACATAGACATCTGCCTTTTGTCCCTTGCTGGGATATTGGTAGAACTGCGTGGGGAGGCCATCGCCGTAGTACTGGCGCTGATGAGCTTGAGGACTTTGCTTCTTAAGATCCATTAGGACACAGGCACCCTGTGTGGGGTCAGGGTTGGATTTTGTTTCAGAATTTAAAAGACATTTTTTAAAATATTGATTTCAGGATTATAGTCTTTTTATTAACACCTCAACACCAACCAGGTTTCTAGTGACTTGTGTAAATTTGGAGGTGGGGTTTCGTTGAAACTGAGATCTTGGAAGAAGCAAATGAAAATCTTCAAAACATCTCTTAGGTGAAGATGCAAGGTTTTTTTGTTAGTTTTTTTTGTTCACCAGTGAATTGCTGGATGTTGATATGTTAAAAGCTGTTCCACTTGAGTATGCTGAATAGGTGAAATTTAAAAAAAAATTAGGAAGATGTTAAGCATCCTAACCCTAGATGAGTTCCTGCCAGAGGTGGTTGGATCGGTGCAGATATTGACAGTGTTGATACCAACGTTGGTACTGGAATCGTATTGATACTAGAATGATGGGACCAATACTTACTTCCATCCTCTAAGTTCAATATGTAGCTCACTGAATTGTGGTAAACACACTTTTTTCTATTTTTCTGAACATTTTTGTCTTGACGATCCCGTCTATTTTATTGATAGCTCATAAAACATTTACCGACAGAAGTTGACCCAAAGTCATTTATTACATTCCATTGCTCCAAAAATCCTAGTTTCAAAATATATGAAAAGCTGAAAGGTGTGTTTTATTGCGTTAACTAATTATTGTGGAAATTGTAAATCCCAGTAATCATTAAAATGTGTTCAGAATTTGCAAACGGATGATGACTGATTCCATGAGTCACGACACACTGCTATCTAGGTTAAAAGGATCAGTATCAGCATTGATATCAGCAATATTTACTTGGTATTGGATCAATACAAAAATTTGCAGTATTGCATAGTACTAGTTCCCGTTGACCTGGTGGATGTTAACAGGTTGAATTGCTTATTCTCAGGAATGGGAGACTGATGCTTAGCTGCAATTATCAAGTAGGTGTAGCAATAAAACTGTGTCCCTACTTTATGGATAGAAACCCTGCAGTGCTTCCACTACATCATCCAACCTTTACATTTCACTCTCCCATTAGCAGTGTTATTTAAATCAATTTGCTGTTTCTGTAATAAAATCAATGGAGTAAGCCTTCAGCCCTTATTCAAATAACGCAGCATGTATTAGTGTCACAAGAGTTCCATCCCGACATGTCAGAGCAGCTACAGTTTATTACTTGTTGCCTAAGCCATTAATTGATTTTTTCCTCTATGTTGTATAATTTAATATGTCCAGCATATGTCAGGAGCAAACAGGCTCTGCTTGTATGGGAAACATTTTTTTTTTCAAGAAGCCAGATCACCACATTTAGTCAGACAACCTAATTCCAGCAGTGCAAATTGCATTCTTTTTCTATTGTTTCAACTAAGTGGTTTCAAATGTGGCTGTGACTGTTTCCACTTATGTGCTCTTAAAAGGGATGACTCATCTTAAATACCTTCATGAGTGCACTTAGGGGCAAAACAACTTGATTTGCTTTTAAATGTGCTAATACATGTGATTCAGGGCAAAATGTGACAGACGATTTTGCGTCACATTTAGCGCTTAGCGTCAGTGTATCCGTATCGTAGCGCTGATGATGTAGAGGAGAGTCCACGATTTAACATTTTGTTTTTACAGTACACGCCAGGGTCATGGTTCACTTTTAAGGACCTTTGAGATATTTTTATGTAAATTTGTGAATTTTAGCAACACAAGAGAATTTATAATCTACGACCAAAAGTAGAATTGCTGATGCCCATGTAGCCCTGGCTATGTAAATAGGTCATTTATTTAAATAGTTCATTTATATTGATAGTTAAATGCAAATGTTCACTGTGTTCGATATTGTGTATATAAATGCCGGTAAGGTATGTGATGTGTGTCAGTTAAATGCACAACCTTTTTATTTGTATTTTGAGGTATATGTCATTATTTTTGATATGGTATTGATATGTACTACAGCTCCAGTGAACCCTGAAGTAGTCTCAGGTAGAGGGGGTGGGAGTAAGTGGGGAGCCGTGTGCACTCTGCAGGAAGCGAGAGAGACGAGAGCTAAACAGTGTCGAGTGAACGCAGAGTTCATAGAAGGCCGACGGACGTATTTTTGGGTTGACGGATAGTTAGCTGGAGTGAAAATCTGTTGTACCCTACTGTGAGGTAAATGTCAATTTTGTCTGACACTTGTGCCTTATGTTATTGTGTAAAATCGCTAACCGCGATTAGCCGCTAGCACAACTGCTAACACAGCCGCTAGCACAGCTGCTAACATAGCTACTAGCATAGCCTAGCATATTCGCTGAGCTCTTGTTCTGCTCTGTTTTTATTTATTAAGCTATTGCTAAGATTGAATGTTATCGCATGTGAATTGGCATTTAGCTGAGTTGTGTGATTCAGTAGGAGGAGACGGACGTCTTGCTGGCGTGTCAGAGAGGTCCCTTCTGCTGGTGCGCTGAAGGTATATGTTCACGTGGGAGCACGTGGCGAGGACGACTGTGAGTGCTGCTGCCGTGGCCTGCTGGTAGCCTTGACCCAGTTTCCCCTGCTATCCCCTTGAACTGCCTGGAGGTGTGAGTACTGTTGTTTGCACGTGCTTTTTATTTTACTGCTTGGCAACAAGTGAAGCGACCATATTGTTTTAGGTCCCAACGCACCCGAGCCACGACTCAGGCCTGCAACGAGGGGTTTGCTAGCAGAAAGACTGTAGCACTTGAGGTCTGTGTGTGTCGGTGAGAGTGTGTGTGGGCCCACAATATTGTTTGATTATTTTGTTTCTGTTGAAGTAGATACCTTACATTGTTTAACAGACCTTATTGATTTTACTTATTTTCTTTTGTCGTTAATTAATCATTTACTAAAGTGGAGTTAACTTTATAATTGACTTGCTTGTGTGTGATTTATTTCTATACAGTGTAGTTTTATTGCATATTTTGTACCATAAGCATTAAAAAGGGAGTATCAATAGGAAAGTAACAACAGGAATCCAGGGCCCCTCTCAATAGAACGTGGGACGGGTGTTACACAATTATGGAGGCACCGCTGGGATTCTCCCGTGCTTAACTTTTCTAGTTTGTTCTTTAAAGGAGTATTTTGTTTATAGATTTGCACAGCTTAGCACACCAGCATTAGGATTTGTATGATGACTACTCGAAAAGAGTCTCAAATTGCACCTGAGCTTAGTAGCTGGTGCAGTAAAGCAGGTATAGACCCAAACCGGGCTTTTGTACTGCATGATGTTCCTACTGACTTTGACTTATCAGACATTGAAGAGACTGCTCAGTCAGTGAAAGTTTTTGGAAGAGTAAAAGTGAGAGATAGACTAACAGACACCCAGACAGGCAATAACCTTGTGCTGTGTGAATGCCGTCAAGATATTCAGCCAGACCGCATACCACCACATGTGCGGCCATTGAACGGAGGTCCTGTCTGGAAGATTTCCTTCCTCACTCAATCTGTGAGGTCAGCTGATGACTTCTCAGCCAAGCTTAAGAAACTAATGGTAGAAGAAGGCAAAACAATTGATGATGTTAGTGCCTTGCTGTCTACTGAAACCCCACAGGAAAACTCCCCTGAATCCATCATTCGGGCAGTCGGAGACCTGTTGGCGAAAACTATGCGACCTACCAGTGAGAATACTGCATCTCGACGTCTGCGGACATTCTCTGGCCAGTCTCCCACTCCGGCAGGTGAAGAGAGCCTTGATAGCTGGGTTGAGCAGGCTCGCCTGATGATTGAAGAGTGCGACTGCTCTGAGAGAGAGAAGCGAAGGAGAATAGTTGAGAGCCTAAAGGGACCGGCGTTGGAGATCATCCAAGCTGTACGGCGAGATAACCCTGATGCTAGCCCGGAGAGCTACGTAGAGGCTCTAGAAAGTTCATTTGGATCCCTGGAGTCAGGTGAAGACTTGTACCTCGCCTTTAGGAGCCTGGGTCAACAGCGAGGAGAAAAGCTGTCAGACTTCCTGAGAAGATTGGAACGCTCTCTGACCAAAGTAGTGCAGAGAGGGGGTCTCCCTAGCCATCGAGTCGACCGTGCACGTATTGACCAGCTTATACGGGGTGCCACTGAGTCAGAGATAATGTTACTGCAGCTAAGACTCAGAGAAAGGAAGGAGGAGCCACCTACTTTCCTGAAGCTGCTCAGTGAGATTCGAGAAGAAGAAGACCATGCAAGAGTGAGGCATGAGTCAAACACCACAGTGAGACAAGTGAAAGTTGGCGAAGAGACAAAAGCCAAATCGACAGAGGTTCAAGAGCTCAAAGCCGAGATCAAAGAGTTACGCTCTGAGCTTAAAGAGTTAACAAGCAAGTGCTCAGATTCCGAGCTAATGTCTAAGCAAACCAAGAAAGTTGCTGAGGCTGGGGCGGAGAATGAAGTCCAGCAGTTAAAGCAGCAAGTTCAACAGTTACAACACCAGCTGACTGTTATGGCTGTGTCACAGGGTTCAACCCAAACGGACTCGACAAAGAGAGATGAGAGAGCCAGACGAAGCAAGCTAAACAGACCACATGCTGCAAAAGATTCAGAAAGTTACTTCTGTTACCGGTGTGGGGAGAATGGCCATATTGCCACCCGCTGCATGGCTCCTGAAAACACTGCCAAAGTAATCCAGAGGCTACTCGCAGCCCTTCGTAGGAGCAAAGAAGAAAAAGGGGCTACAGGTGGCGCTTCTGAGCCCACACAGGTCGGTTCCATCAGGAAAAGTTCCGTACACACATCATCACATTGTGGACTCCCAGATGGATTGGTTGGCCCATCCATGATGACCGATGTGACCATAGAAGGACAACCATGTAGAGCTCTCCTTGACAGCGGCTCTCGAGTCACCATTATATTTGAGAGCTGGTATTCCCGTTTCATCCCCAATGTGCCCATTCTTCCTTTACAAGATCTCGCCATATGGGGACTGAGTGATTCCAACTACCCATACAAGGGGTATGTGGCAGTTGAGGTGGGTTTTTCCCCCAACTCAAAGGAAGCTGTAGAGACAGTCACTGTCTTGGCCTTGGTGTGTCCAGATCCAAAGAGCCCAGACCCGGTTCCTGTCATCATTGGTACTAACTCCCAGAAACTGCATTCTCTGCTGAGAAATTGTGAAGCAGTAGGAGGGAAAGATGAGGTTCACTCACTGAGGATAAATACCCTCTCCTCACAACAGCCCTCACCGCTTATCACCCAACAAACAGGTGTGGTGGGTCACGTGAAGTGGCAAGGCCCCGGGCCTATCACTATCCCTCCTTGTGCAGTACAGTATGCAGTTTGCAAGGTGGAACAACAGCAGCCATTAGACAAAAGTATTCTAATGGTGGAGATGGGCGAATCCACAAACCTCCCAGCTGGAGTGTTGGTTCCACCTGTGGTACTACCATCTTCTGAGATGGACACTAACAGTTTCACACTTCTGCTAAGAAATGAGTCCCAAAGAGAGACTATTGTCCCCACTGGTACAGTGCTAGCTCAGGTGTACTTGGTGGACACCGTCACTGAGTTAACAAAGACCTCCGCCCAAGAAAGGTCTATTGACCCTGAGCTGTTTGACTTTGGAGATTCTCCTATCCCTGAAGAGTGGAAAGCCAGGTTAGCAGCAAAGTTATCAAAGAGAGCGGATGTTTTTTCCCTGGAGGAGTGGGATGTCGGCCTAGCCAAAGGTGTCACTCACCACATAAGGCTGAGAGACCCTCGACCATTCAGGGAGAGATCCCGCAGAATCGCACCCGCTGACATTGAGGATGTCCGACGCCATCTACAAGAACTGCTGGCAGCCGGAATAATCAAAGAGTCACGAAGTCCGTATGCTTCCCCGATTGTCATAGTCAGGAAGAAGAATGGCAAGGTGCGGATGTGTATTGATTATCGTCTACTGAACTCCAGAACCATCCCAGACCAGTACACTATGCCACGCATAGATGATGCGCTGGATTGTCTGACAGGAAGCAAGTGGTTTTCTGTACTGGACCTGAGAAGTGGATATTACCAAGTGGAGATGTCCGAGGCTGATAAAGAGAAAACGGCTTTTATCTGTCCTCTTGGGTTTTTCCAGTTTGAGAGGATGCCTCAAGGTATCACTGGCGCGCCTGCAACCTTCCAAAGGTTAATGGAGAAAGCTGTTGGAGACATGAACCTGATTCAAGTCCTTGTGTATCTGGATGACCTTATTGTGTTTGGCCGGACACTGGAGGAGCACGAGGAACGGCTACTTAAAGTCCTGGACCGGCTGGAGGAATGTGGTCTCAAAGTCTCCATTGACAAGTGCCAATTTTGCCAACCACAGGTGAAGTTCTTGGGACACATTGTCTCTGCCTCTGGAGTTGCCACTGATCCTGAGAAGGTGAGTGCCGTGACCCACTGGAAGAAACCCACTGATCTAAAATCCCTGAGATCTTTTCTTGGATTTTGTGGATACTACCGGCGGTTCATTGAGAACTACTCCGCCATAGTCCGCCCGTTGACAGAACTGACTAAGGGATATCCTCCTGCACATGGTAGCAAAAAGGGTGTTGCTAAAGTAAAGCAAAATAGCTACTTTCGAGTTGCCGAGCCTTTTGGTGATCGGTGGACCCCAGCTTGTGATGATGCCTTTCAGAGCATTGTTTACAAGCTCACACATGCTCCAGTCTTGGCATTTGCTGATCCAGCCAAACCATACATTTTACATGTTGATGCAAGTTTGGACGGGCTAGGAGCAGTCTTGAACCAAGAGTACCCAGAAGGACTCCGCCCAGTAGCGTTTGCCAGCCGCAAATTGAGTCATGCAGAACGGAACTACCCAGTTCACCAACTGGAGTTTTTGGCTCTGAAATGGGCAGTAGTGGAGAAGTTCCATGACTACTTGTATGGTGCCAAGTTCACGGTGAGAACTGATAATAACCCACTCACCTACGTCCTGACCACTGCCAGGTTGAACGCGACAGGTCATCGGTGGCTAGCAGCACTCTCCACCTATGATTTCAGCATTCAATATAAGCCCGGCCGTGAAAATGTGGATGCCGACTCACTCTCCAGGAGTCCGCAAGACACACCAGATGGATGGGTGGATATCCCACCCTCTGGGGTAAAAGCTTTGTGTCGTCGGATCACTACAGATGGTTTCTGCCAACACACCACCAGATTTGTCGACCAGCTTGGTGCTTCGCCAGACGCCATTCCAGCTTTATATGCAAACTTCACCCAGATAGAAGTGGGCCCGCTGGAACAGCTAAGCCTGAAAGAACTGTCAGAAGCCCAAGACTCTGATCCAGTTATAGGTGTGGTGAAACCTCAAGTTGAGAGAAACCAAAGCGTTTCAGCTTCTACGCATGCAAACCCAGATGTTGTGTTGCTGATGCGAGAAAGATCCAAGTTAAAGGTTAAGCGTGGCCTTCTCTACAGAGTCACCACAAGACCCTCTGGTCGAGAAGTAAGTCAGATCGTCTTGCCTGCTAAGTATCGGCCAATGGTACTAAAATCAGTGCATGATGATGCTGGTCACCTGGGCACAGAACGAACTACAGAGCTCATTAAAGACCGGTTTTACTGGCCCAGAGTGGCATCTGAAGTTGCAACATACATACAGAACTGTGGAAGATGTGTAGCTAGGAAGTCCATCCCACAGAAAGCTGCCCCTTTACAGCACATCACCAGTAATGGCCCTCTAGACCTGGTCTGCATAGACTTTCTTTCTATTGAGCCAGACTCTAAAGGCATAGCTAATGTGCTGGTTGTCACTGATCATTACACCAGGTATGCTCAAGCATTTCCCACAAAAGATCAGAAAGCACTGACTGTCGCCAAAGTCCTTTTTGAAAAGTTCTTTGTGCATTATGGATTGCCAGCTCGCATTCACTCAGACCAGGGTAGAGATTTTGAGAGCAAGCTCATTAAGGAGCTATTGACCCTGTTGGGCATTCGTAAGTCCCGAACGTCACCCTACCACCCTCAGGGCGATCCGCAGCCTGAGCGTTTCAACCGTACTTTGCTGGCAATGTTGGGCACCCTTGATCCAGCTAAAAAGCCAAAGTGGAGCCAGCATATAAGCCAGCTAGTACATGCTTACAACACCACTAGAAATGATGCCACAGGATACTCGCCCTACTTCCTCATGTTTGGAAGAGAAGCGCGACTACCCATTGACCTGTGTTTTGGTGTGGGGTTAGATGAAGAAAATGACTTAAAGCACCACCAGTATGTGGCTAACATGAGAAAAGAACTTCAAAAAGCTTACCAGCTAGCCGCTGATGCAGCTTTCAGGAACAATGAACGAAACAAGAGACTGTATGATGCGCGAGTTCGGAATCAGACACTTGAGGAAGGTGATCGGGTGCTGTTTCGGAATCTCGGCCTCACAGGAAAGCACAAACTACAAGACAGATGGAACTCACTACCTTACATAGTGATCGCCAAGTTACCCAATCTCCCTGTGTATCGTGTAAAACCAGAGAGAGGAACTGGTATTGTGAGGACCGTGCATAGGGATCACCTGCTGCCCATTGGTTACATGGTCAGGATGTCTGCTCCATCAGAAAAGACAGCGCGACCAAAGAGACCAAGGACCAGGGCACAGCAAGTAAGGTGTGAAAATGAAAGTCAGACACAAGATTTGGAGCATCTGAGTGAAGATGATTGGTCCTCAGAGTTTGAAGAACAGTGTGTCTACTATGAACCTCCTTTAGCCTTTCGTGACAGTGTTGAACCTCAATGTGAGGGGGCTGAGCAAAAGGAGGTTGTGAGCCGTCCTGATCAGATGGAAAGTGATCATCCCAGTGTTCATGAATTGTCCGAGGTGGAGGAACAGGGGGAAGAACTCCCAGTAGCAGTAGATCACGCAGAGGAAAGTTCACAGCAACACCAAGACTCTGTGGTGGCTGAAGAGCTGGAGGAGAGAGATGTTCCCGCACCTAGTGTCTCAGTTGGAGGTGCTGACTCACCCTATGACCTCCAAACAAAAAGGAGAGTGAGACCTGTAGTGCGCCTCAGTTATGATGAACCTGGAAGGCCCACTGACAGACCTGTGACTATTAGTTACCGAGGTATGGTAATTCAGATTTGCTACGATCCTGACTCCTAAATGTTAATGCACTAGCCAGTACTCTTTAGTGAGGTTTTAACTGGCCAAATGAAAATAGGTCTGATGGGGACATTCAGACATTCAGGAGGGGGAGGGTGTAGCCCTGGCTATGTAAATAGGTCATTTATTTAAATAGTTCATTTATATTGATAGTTAAATGCAAATGTTCACTGTGTTCGATATTGTGTATATAAATGCCGGTAAGGTATGTGATGTGTGTCAGTTAAATGCACAACCTTTTTATTTGTATTTTGAGGTATATGTCATTATTTTTGATATGGTATTGATATGTACTACAGCTCCAGTGAACCCTGAAGTAGTCTCAGGTAGAGGGGGTGGGAGTAAGTGGGGAGCCGTGTGCACTCTGCAGGAAGCGAGAGAGACGAGAGCTGAACAGTGTCGAGTGAACGCAGAGTTCATAGAAGGCCGACGGACGTATTTTTGGGTTGACGGATAGTTAGCTGGAGTGAAAATCTGTTGTACCCTACTGTGAGGTAAATGTCAATTTTGTCTGACACTTGTGCCTTATGTTATTGTGTAAAATCGCTAACCGCGATTAGCCGCTAGCACAACTGCTAACACAGCCGCTAGCACAGCTGCTAACATAGCTACTAGCATAGCCTAGCATATTCGCTGAGCTCTTGTTCTGCTCTGTTTTTATTTATTAAGCTAATGCTAAGATTGAATGTTATCGCATGTGAATTGGCATTTAGCTGAGTTGTGTGATTCAGTAGGAGGAGACGGACGTCTTGCTGGCGTGTCAGAGAGGTCCCTTCTGCTGGTGCGCTGAAGGTATATGTTCACGTGGGAGCACGTGGCGAGGACGACTGTGAGTGCTGCTGCCGTGGCCTGCTGGTAGCCTTGACCCAGTTTCCCCTGCTATCCCCTTGAACTGCCTGGAGGTGTGAGTACTGTTGTTTGCACGTGCTTTTTATTTTACTGCTTGGCAACAAGTGAAGCGACCATATTGTTTTAGGTCCCAACGCACCCGAGCCACGACTCAGGCCTGCAACGAGGGGTTTGCTAGCAGAAAGACTGTAGCACTTGAGGTCTGTGTGTGTCGGTGAGAGTGTGTGTGGGCCCACAATATTGTTTGATTATTTTGTTTCTGTTGAAGTAGATACCTTACATTGTTTAACAGACCTTATTGATTTTACTTATTTTCTTTTGTCGTTAATTAATCATTTACTAAAGTGGAGTTAACTTTATAATTGACTTGCTTGTGTGTGATTTATTTCTATACAGTGTAGTTTTATTGCATATTTTGTACCATAAGCATTAAAAAGGGAGTATCAATAGGAAAGTAACAACAGGAACCCAGGGCCCCTCTCAATAGAACGTGGGACGGGTGTTACACCCATATAATGTCTTAACTTTTAAAAACTTTTTGGAGGATTAATGCTACATTCTCCCATTCAATATAGGAGTATTTACATGCATGCTGCCTCCTCTCAACTGTGTTTATATTTTATATCAAATTAATTTTATATTAAACACCATGTTGTTATTATTATTGTGTTCTTTATAATCTGGTTTCTTGGTTTCCCTTCGACATTCTGTAGTCACACTGCTAAACACATGCTATAGTCTTCCCCGAAGACAGTGGCTGGAGACCATAGCATGACCATAATTATTGAAACATGTGACATGTGCAATGAACTTGCAGTGTTGTTGCCTATGAAATTGTTCCCTTGAAGACAACCATCCATCTATTCTCTTTTGCTTTTGGTTGTGGGGGGCTGGAGCCTATCACAGCTACCATTGGACAAGAGGCGGGATAAAGCATGGATACACCGTCTCGAGTCTGTTGCAAGGCTAACACAGAGACACAGAAAACCAGTCGCACTTACATTCACATTTATGGGCAATTTAGAATCACCAATTAACGTAACCTCACTAACTGCATGTCTTTGGACTGTGGGAGGAAGCTGGAGTATCCGGAGAGAACCCACGCAAACACGCAGCGCAAACACGCAGAGAAAATGCAAACTCCACACAAAAAGACCACCTGGTGGAGTCAAACTTGGGACCTTTTCAGTGCTAACCAACGTGCCTCTGTGCTTCGAAGACAGTGATACCAGTAAAACCGCAATAAGATTGGATCAGCCTGCCAACAGTCGATCAATTATGGTCAAGTTGGCAATTATATGCAATTTGTTTGTGATAATGTGAAGATAAACTGTAAGAAATTGGGAAAAAGATCACAAATCTCTTGCTGCTTGTTGTAAATCTGTTGCTATCTGCATGTACTATACTATAGAACCTGAAAGACAAAGTAAGCTAACAGATCTCAAAAAGCAGCAGCTCAAGCCACAATATAAAAAATGAGCTGAGAAACAAAGGCTCCTCTCACATTTGCCAAAAAAACATGTTGATGATCCCAGAGATTTTTGATTCCCTCCCACCAGGTGACTTATACAATCACCCCTACAATGAAAAGTGTGTGCATGTCGGGTGCAACTACTACAGTCTCTGACTCAAAAAAAAACTGAGTGCAATTAATAGGCAACCACTGATTTTTCCTAGTTACAAACAGATTGCCTTTCTATTTGTAGTATAGTATGACAGAGCCATAAACTATCACTCCTCCAGATGGCTGTTGGCCGTAATACATTACAAAGTAATACAAAGTAATATAATGCCAATCAAACTGATCCAACAGAAATGAAACACAACAAAGTGCTCTACTAATTTCAGTATTCACATTGCAATTATGTATTTACTTGCATTACAAAGGTTCAATTTCATGCACAATCGGTGGATAAAAATAAAATGATCAAACATGCATTTTTCTGCTGCAATCAGCTGACTTCAGTTTGTGTGCAGGGTGAAGGAAAACAGTGGATCTCTTGAGGACTGGAGATGTGGACATTGCTTTTATATTTATTGAACAAATGGGCAAGAACATGGCTGCCAAGTGCAAACAGGCTGTAACACAGAATCAGGTCTTTGCAAGCATCTGCTCGGACAGCATTCTTACAAAAAGCTAGTGAATAACTCACACTGATGTTAACACTGAGTGTAGGCCAGCCAAGCAACCAGAGCCTGCTCTTCTGATACGCAGTCAGACTTGGACTTCATCTACAGTGGCATCGCTGAGATGTAGAATGATCAAGAATGATGTTGTGTGTGTTCTCGTTAGGACTAGAAATGTAATTAATTACTTTTTGGAGGGAATAATTAAGTAACATACACGAATACTACTTCAAGTTGTAACAAGTAATACATTGAGAATTGCTGCAGCTATGCCTAAGTTTGTATTTGTACTTGTTGTATTTTTGCTCCATGTCTGTTTATTGTAGCCTTGTAGAGGGTTAAGTAATGGTTAAATATAATGGACACTTTTCTTGGACCGATTAAAAAACTACTAATATCTGAAAAACTCCAGCAAAACTTGTCATGTTTACTTTTGCTCAAACATGTAAATTAGAGTGAATAACAGCATTTTAACAATTAGTCATTAAATGGTGATACTTTTTAACCTGTTCTAAAATCCTCACCTGCAACTCCACTCAAATTTGATCCAACAGGAATGAAACACGGCGCTGCATTTTAATCTCTCCACTGAGTGTGCCACACTCAGAAACCTTAACAAATTGGTGCCAAAAGTCCAATTCAGGTACCTGGACACCAGATTGGTATCAGAAAGTAGAATATGAATAAAATACAGAGTCATTTTGTGTGCTGACACTGTCCATTTTTCCCCCTTTTTGCACCTCGTTTCCCAGTATGAACTATAGCCCAGCGTTTGAACATGCATTCTTTCAAACAGTCAGCAAAGGCGATACAGTCTTACAGTCGTATGAAAGTGTACAGGAAAACAACCCTCAGCCCTTGATCTAAGACCCCAGTCCACACTTTAACTAAGTTGCAACAGGCTACATACACGGGAAGAGATTATCAATGTTGTGGCGACCAGACACCATGAAATGCTAATGAATTCATCAACAGCAAGAAGCAGGTGAGTCTTGATTGAAACCTAAAAGCAGCTACCAGTGAGAGTAAATGATCCTGTTGACTGGTATACAGGGGTGGGTATACACATTAGCTCTTTATAGCCTGAACCAATTGAAATAATGGCAAGAATTTTATTAAAGTTGAGTCTACTGAAGTAGTAGTTTAATTTGTATCATATTTCTACATCCAGCATATTTTTCACAATTTATTGCTTAAAAGTATATTGTGGAAAAAAATCAAGCTGATTACGTATGGTACACTAGATGTTAAGAGACTAAAGAGTCTCCCAGTGACTGAATATCAACCATGAGACCTGGCTTTTGTAAATTAAGGCCTCAATTAGTTTCTAGAATTTTGCAAACCAATGATGTCAGTGTGACTACATCCATCTTGGGGGTGACGATCAGTGTTGGGCAAGTTACTTTGAAAAAGTAATTCAATTATAGTTACTAGTTACTTCGTCAAAAAAGTAACTGAGTTAGTAACTGAGTTACAATATTCTAAAAGTAATTAATTACTTGAAAAGTAACTATTGCGTTACTTTAAAAAAAACAAAAAACGTTTAACCCTCTGGGGTCCAGGGTATAATTGGCCATTTTTTACTACTTTTGATTTTCCCTCCACATTTTACCTTTAAAAACTATTTACTTTGCCTTGTTTGGTATCATTCTTTTCAGCACAACCTCACGTGTCTGAATTTACAGTTATGTTTTCATTTTGACATACTGTATTAACACAATTGATCTAAAATCAGACAAAAAACATAAAATCAGAGTAGAAAAAGTTATAGTTTTTACTTTAACAACCACAAACATGTTTAATGAATCATATTTCATAACTTTAAATGCAAATATAAATTGTCAATTTTAAAATCCTATGCACACGTTTTGCAAACAACAAAGTTATTTGCATCCATTTACCTTTTACCTTGATTTTTTAAATAACCATTTCAAACTATTTACAGAACAATCAGCTGTTCTTCAATAAGATGCCACACAAATTATTTGTGCCGCTCCAGAAAAATAATTTCTGTCCACTATAAAGGAGAACATCACAGCCTGATACCTGCAGGTCTAACAGCAGCAGGTGTCACTCCTGTTTCTACCTGGAGACAGCAGTCGCCTCATTGTTCTGACACACAACACAAAACACAACACTACACAAGACAACACATTAACTACACACTCCAAACACGCTAAACGTCACAAATCTGTCACATCTCAAAACTCGCTATCTCTTTTTCTGCTCTCTCTCTCTCTCTCTCTCTCCTCACTCCTAAAACTTCCCCTGTGCTTTGTGGTTTTTTTTTTTTTTTTGCTCAATAGCAGAGAGTGCTTGCTAGCGCTAACGTGGCGAAACTATTGAGGAAAAAACGCCGCCTATATCTTGTTTATCATTACTCTGGTTTTACGTGGCCCATCAACACAATTTAAAACTGGTATATATCACCTTGTTGCTTTGTCTTTAAGTGGTCGTGTGATTGACTTACCACGACTACTTTATTCTTCCTCAGTCAAACAGCAGCACTCATGCAATTGTTTTGCCCCCTCAGCTCCAGGTATTGTACTAGACAGTGATCGTGATTACCGTCCGCGGGAGCGCGCAGCTGCTTAAAGCTGTACTTACATAGTCAGCTACTTCCGTGCAACTGATATAAGATGCGGTAAGCTGAACACAGCTTCAACCGTCTGTTTGTTGAAAAATAGTAACGGACCACGTTTCCTTGTTAGTAACTGTAACGGCGTTGTAACGATAGGAATAGTAATTAGTTAGATTACTCGTTACTGAAAAAAGTAACGCCGTTATTCCCATCACTGGTGACGATAGCTCAGGTGGTAAAGTGGGTTGTTTATCAGTTCTAGGTTTATCATTTGAAGGTTGGTGGATCAATCTTTGGCTCCACCTGCCCATGTATAGAAGCATCGAAGGATTCTGAAACACAAGTTGCATCCATCACAGTGTTTGTGTGAATGTTAGATAAAATTGCTTAGGTATAGATAAAAGCAGAGTATGAATACTATGTAATTGGATGAATAAGACTTGTAGTAGAAAGCAGTTTGAGTGGCCAAATTGAGTAGGAAGGTGCTATGTAAGTATCAATTCAATGACTGTCTAAAATTCCCAAAAGAATTTTATTCCTAGAAGTTTTTTTGGTGAATGACTGTTAAATTGCTCATTCTGTTTCTACAGCTGGATTTTAAGCCTCCAACAGTATTTGTTTGCTAGTGCTGTAAATATTCTTTTGTTCACCACATACATCCACACTGCAATAGAAACATATGCCACATTACATAACGATTACAGACACGGCAAAATCTAAACACCTATTTAGGAAGCAGTTAAGCGATACCTTAAACCACAAACATCACAACAGACAGCAAAAAGAAAGCAAACAAAAAACAAATATGTTGCAATTGAAATGAAGTTACCATCTAATCAAACAAACTGTCTGTCTCTCTCAGTCTACCTGCCCCCCCACCACCTCCTCTGTTTACCCTTTTCTTTGCCTTCCTTATTTTCCTGCTCCCAGCTTCTTCTCACTCATCCTAGCGATGAGCCTCAGCCGATGAACCGGAGTTGCGGAGATAGGCGGTGACACCGGCCCACCCGATGTCGCCCGCCGTCTGCCGTGTTGATGAAAACAAGGATTTACACATATTAATGAATAAGACACCGTGACACCTTGGGAGAGGTCTGGGAGACAGAAGAGGGAGCGGGGGAGAGGAGGGGGAGAGGAGTGAAAATGAAGACGAGGAGGGGTTGGGTTCATTTGGTATCAATTTAGTTGGTATTCCTTAGGGGATATGCTAATATTTTCTGAGTAGCTGTGTCTCTTTATTTCTGTCGCTCCCTCTTTGTGACCGCTGTACCTTGTTAGGGCTGTGGCCTCTTCAGCGGCACAGAGTTGGAGATGAAGAAGAGCAGGCAAATAAATAAATAAGTGGAATACGACAACAAGAAGAAGAAAACAAGAGAAGAAAAGAGGAGAGTGATAGCGGAGGAGAGGGAGGGAGGGACGGTAGCACCTTGACGCCGATGTACAGCTGCTCTCTCTCGGCACGCGGTTTCACCTTTCCAGCCCCCTCCTGTCTGCTGAGTGACGCGTTTGATTTCGCCGCATTCATACATCAGTGCGCCCGTGCAATGCTGACACCTCATCTCAGCCTGCCGACTTTGGCTACTGAGGCCCTGCTTTGCATAGTGCATACCCCCCTCTTCCCTTCCCCTCCTTCTCCTCCTCCTCGCTTCCTTCCTTCTCTTCTGTGACACTCTGCCCATCTTTAAAGAGAGAAAGATAGATCAAGAGTGGAAGCCGGGTTTGGAAGGGGAGGGAGATTGCAAGTGACAGTGAGGGGGGGTGAGCGGGAGAGGGCATCTGGAAGAAGAAATCAGAAAAGAAAAGAGTTGCTCCTCGCTAATTTATGCTATCGCTAGCCCTCATCTTTTCATTGTTGCTCCCTGTCAGTTAAAAAAGGCTTTCTCACAGCTCCCTGGTTGATATCTTTTTTTAAACCTCATTTTCATCTGTGGCAACCATATGCTACGACCTTTACCTTTAAGTGCCTGCACACACGCAAGCTAGCTGTTTAAAAAAAGAAAAAGAAAAGAAGAAGATTTTCTAACATGATGAATGAAGACAATGCTCATTTTCTCGGAACTCAGTAATTATGTTTGTCCAATTAGTAAGCAGCCCTAACTGTGAAAGTACTCGCCTTCTTCAGAGAACAGTTTTATTATAATCCCGGACCACATGGTCAGGATGGAGAGCCTGGCACACGTTCAGGACAATATGACAGTTCTGGCGTTTTTGATATGCATATTTCTCTGCTACGTGCTTGGTAATTGTGTGCTTATTAGTTTTAATGGGTTTAGTGAAATAAATCCTGTATGCTAATGCGAGGACGGCCCAAACAGGAGGTGTTGGGTTAATAACTGCACTGCTGACAATGAAGCAGCAGTTAAATAAACACCGCTGCACAATTCAAGTGTAAAAAAAAAAAAAAAAAAAAGGAAATGGAAATGGGAAAAAAGGGTAGATTTAGAAAGCGACACTGATCGATTTCAAATATCTACAAATATTTGTAATAAGAGGCTATTTTCACCGAGTCAAATATTTGTACATTTTTACCTTACCTGGTTATGTTGAACTATTTGTATGACTTTGGAAACAGCAGTTGTGCTTATACAGAGACTATAATATAAACAGAATATGGACAGTGTTGAAACCTGCATTCTTTCTAATGACCACAAGTCCTATTTTAGAGATGTCTATGGGAAAACAACCCCACCACTTTATCTGTAATGTAAGTATGATGAGTTCATGGTCTCACACTCTAGTTTCAAGCCCTACTGCATACAACATGACATTCAAAGTGTAAATTATGGTTCTCATTAGTGTCCAGAAAGATAATAAAAGATAGTATAATAAAACAGAATATGTTTTAGGGTGGGCCCACTTTGTAGTTGACAGGTTGCTACAGTACGAGCATTCAGTATTTCACAGTCAGATCACTCACGGTGTGTGATTTTTAAAATGCTGACATAATGTAGGACATCTGCTCATCATATAGATAACAAAGACAGTAAATTTCTGAATAATAACAAAGCAATCTCCAAGTTTCTAGAACAGGTATTAAATGTATGTATCCCTGTCTACAGGTCTCTGTATCAGTGCCTATCTATGTTGCAGTGTTTTGCACCACCAGTCCCACATCACCTGGTAGTAGACTGTGTCAGAAAAACACCAACACATTTTACAATTAATATCATTGCTCAGTTAGAGTTGAAAAGTTCTAGTTACTACTACTTAACTTATCATTACCATTTACCACACCTGCAAAAAACAATAGTGTATAAACTGATTTTAGGACTGGTAGTTATTGACAAATATGATGGATTTTAATGCACATTTTGTTCAGTATAAACGTTTTGTATGTCCAAGAACTATAAAGTAAATTTCCACATGTACAAATGTGTTCTTCTTAATGCAAATATTGAGTAATTAAAGCTTACTCAATTTTAATTTACTGTCATTTATTTTTATATACTGCTTCTTTACAACCGTTATCTCGAGCCATTTCATGCAGTAAAGTAAGTACTGTGCAAAAATAGAGACTAACCCCAGCAAACCAAATATAGTATGTGCATCTGGCAACAGTGGGGAGAATAAAAACTCACTTTTACCAGGAAGAAAGTGCGTACTGGCAAGGTGGCGCCAGAGAGGTACCTCTATATTGCCAGAGCACATAAAAGAAGAGGAAAGAGAGATGAGAAAATCTGCTTCAAGAGGGAATCTGCTCAAAAACCCAATCTTGGAAAGAGAAACTGCCCCTGGCTGGCTGCCAAAAAACAAACCCGTCCACATCATAGGGATTTACAAAAGCAAGATGGAAGAGGAAATATTTTTTTAAAAAGAAAAAAAAAAAGAGGGTAACAATTATGTTTAACATCAGTCTTCATGTTACCATTTATCAGGTATGAAGCTGGTTGTGGTCATGGGACAGGTGTTTTCTGTCCAGGATTCAGTTTTTGGTGCCAGAATGTGCAGTAACCCTGCAGGTGCTGTCACACAGGTATGTCCAGTTGGGCTGACATGGAATAATTCTGCATTTCACAATATAGTGAAACCAAATAAAGCCACACCACTGTTTTCTGCCCAATCACAAAGCAGTGGTGCTTAATATACAAGTATTTCAGATGGTATACCAACAATCATTGGGGGTATTATTGTCCAAAAATACCTCATGACTCATGACTTCATGATGTTAAACCTCCGACTCCACAATACAAATACCATCGCACGCATTCTTGTTGTCTATCCTGCTTCACAAGAAGGAGAAAAAAAGCTACCAGTGATATAGTTTCCAGCAAAAAAGGGGGACGGTGGCTTGGCAGATACTGAAAAAAGTCACATACAGCTATAGATAGGCACTTACTAAATCTAGCAGGAGTTTGGCCTAATTTTTGCAAGGTTAAAAATTGAATTTGAGAAGCAGTGGGTAATTGGTATGTTGTAAGAGGGTCATGTGGTATCCCTGGGGAATGAATAGTTTAGAGTTAAGCCTAAGAATGTGCTAAAAGTGGAGGTTATTTACCACACTGTTAATATGAAAAGACGGGGATTCCCCCTTAGTGATGAAAAGCAGTACAAACATAACAGTTTTATTTTTCAGTGTGAAATGAGTAAATAATAAAAAACCTAACAGACGTATTATGTGTGTATATATAAGTGGCCCATTTAGAAGAGCTGGTGGATGACCAATCTTTACTTGCTGGCTTTGCAACTGAATCAAGGTATCATATAGGCATCGGGACTAACGTCACATATTGACACCTTTTCCCACTCCTTTGTGTTTATGTGTGTGTGTGGTTTTGCTGTGTGTGTAAAAGTGAGAAAGAGGACAGGAGAAAAAGTGTGAATGTCACTTTGAACTGTCACACTGTTGCACCCCTGTATAATACACACACACACATACACACATCCTAATGAGACAGAGAGGGGCTTCCGCTGTGCCAACCCAGGGGCCAAGGTGGGAGAGACACTTCTCTCCCTGCACCTATTGTAAACACACAGAACCCCACCACCACCACCCTCACCCAACACACACAAACACCTACCGAGGCCTCCCAGGGCCTGACAGGCTCAGATAAATCAGCTCTCGACACTCCTCCGCCCTCCCTGCCTCTCCATCCCGGCCGCCCCTCCCCTAGCCACCTGGGGTGGGAGGAGAGTGTTAATTTTCTTCAGGGAGAAATGGAGGGGAGGGAAGGAACAATGATGAAAAAAAGAGTGTGTAGTGATGGTGGGGTGTTAATCCAGACTTCTAAACACCTGCTTGGAGAAGTGGAAAGTCCTTGGGATGAAAAGCACGAGGATCTCATGATGTGACAGTGAGTTTTCTCCTTAATAATGACCCTGACTCCCGACGAAGGATCAACTTTGCTGTCCATGCAGGAGTAAATGGGCCAATCAGCAGACTCTGACTGTCATGCATTACCGAATCAAAAACAAAATAAACAAGATAGAATTCCAATGTCATATATGTCCAATGTCGTAAAGAGATGCTATTAGAGTCATGACATGTAAAGCTTATATATATGCCAAGTATGCCATATTTTTTATGCTAAAGAAGGTGGAACTCCATTTGCCTTTGCCTCACATACCATACATGACAAAAAACCCTGCAGCTGTCTTTCTCTAAATGTTCTAGCTCAAGAAAAATAAAAGTAAAAGCATCTTAAGATAGTCCTGTGGGACAGTTCTATTACTTCTGCTAGTTTCCACCAGTAGGAATGGAAAGTCCACTTTTCTATTGCCCAGTGAAAAAAGATGTCACCACCAGATGGTGAGCAGATGTCCAGCACCACAAAATTTCAGTGTTCAAATGTAAAAATTCAACCATAATTTGCTAATATTACCCATAGCTCTTCTTTACTCTGATTTTCCTCCCACAAATTTTCGTCCATCAGCAGAGGTACAGAATCTCGTCAAACCTTTCGAAATGTGGACAGGTTCCTTAAAGGGATAGAAACCAGCATCTCACCAGCGTAAACCAGGTGTTGGTAGATCCAAAAAGTATTTACACTCAAAATACTAACTTTAAGTAATTCAATCACATGTAAATTTCTATGAAATTTTGTTAAGTACAATGTTAAATGTAAAACTTAATGAAATCTAGTCAAATGAAGTTGGCGATATAATGGAATCTGTAAATGTACTCAATGGGTGTACATTGAATGTGTTCGGTTTATTGGCATAAACTCAAAGTCCATTTCTTCCAGGGGAACTGGCTGCGTCACACGACATAACCTTTGTTTTTCAAAGTCATTAAAATATGGGTGGTTTCTCAAAAGGCAAAAGATAGAACTAGACTAGCTCTGTCAGTAGAAAGCTCCTTTTTCTGAATATCTAGTTGTGGTGTACAATCCAAATACAGGAATCATTATAGCAGATCTTGAACCTCTTTACTCTAACCCTAATATATCCACTCAAGTCACTCTGGATTCTCCGGTCTTTTTTCTGTTTGCTACATTTCTGAACAATCTCTAATCATTATTTAGCCAGTTGTATGAATTACAAAACAAAGGTTATCAAATCATCTCTCCTCAGGAACAACTGGTCCTGCAAGCTGTCCCGAAGTGTTTGGTATAGAAGATGCCTCCACAAGGGTGGACTGATAATGTGGATATTCTGTCAAAGTCCAGAACCAAGCACAATCAACATCTGTCAAGCCCACTGAACTGAAGCGAGCACCCCAGACTGACTGGCTGCAAGCCGCTGGCCGAACTACTAATCAGCATCAGTGTCTGTCTGACAATCAGCATCTACTCTTACATATATTACAGCTGTCTCTCCAGGCTTCATTCTACTTAAATACTGTTATCTGTGCTGATGCATAAGCATATTCGTGATCAAAATCATTTGCAGTATGCCATTGCTAATGATTTTTAGTGTTACTGAATGGGTTTTGTATATTGGGAGAGAAGTCTATCACATGTTCATCTCACTTATTGCACAGTTTAACAGATTTAACAAATGATGCTCAATCTATTCAAGCATTGTTTGTAGGCCTTAGTTTTCCTGAATTATTAGCTATAGCTATAACATGCTAATAATTAGGTTTATACAGAGGTTATGTACACCTTATTTAAATTTTTTACTGGTCTCAACATGTTTTGTGGGTGGGAGCTAAACTGGTGTCGAAAAGAAACAGTTTTCATCCTTTTGTACTTTGTGGAAAATCAGAGCATCTATGTGAAATAAAAACCAGTGATGAGTAGATATTTTTGCACGGTCATGGCGAGAACACCAAATACCAAAATCTGTCAATTTCTATATAGTGGGCTGATGCACTAGATTTGGCCAGAGGGCAAGCATATAAAATTCAGTACTGCAAGACATGGCTATTATAAACAAGTCAGAATATATACTGCCACAGCCTCTGCCTCTAATGAACAAACAATAATGTAACAGTGAGTTTTAATGAGACTGAATGTAGCCTAAAACTGGTGTGACTTAATCAGTTATTCTCATCACAGAGCGTTTTAATGAGGACCTAACAGTAAATCACAATCTGCTTTTTTTGAGTAATTTGGACCTGAAAGTTTGATCAATTACAATAGTAGAAAAAAAACTAATGTTAAATTGTTAACAGGAGCTGGTTTTGTTTCTTCCAGCTTCAATGAGTTGATAAAATATAAGCAGCTATAGAGGAAACCACAGGCTCATCTCTAGAGCAATAAAGTTGTGTGTATTTACCGTTTTGAAATTCATTTTTTAATGAAAAATAAAGTCAGTATTACTGGACATTAACTGTAACCACCTTGACCTTTTTTATTATTAATATTTAAATTCAACAGTCTTTATGGGTAGATGGATGGTCTTTATTGGCATAAAAGCTTAACTCAAATAAAAGTCAAACTGATTAATATGAAACCAAGATTGGTCTTTAGTAATCATAACAGATACATTTAGCTTCTAAAGTCAGGGAAATTACAAAATTACAAAATCATTACATAAACAGAACTTTCAGTATTTTGGAAATCATGAATAAACTGATGAAACAGTTTTGTGAGCGACACACACAGTAGATTTGTGTTGATACTCACAAATTAATAATTTGGGGATTATCTTAAACACATTGGCAATTCTCTACTATTTAAAGGGCCAGTTCATCTAAATGATTAAAGCCCTGCCAGCAGTTAAGAAACCAAAGGCCAACCATGACTGAAAAGTGAGACATCCTCATAAATTCTTTGTTTTTTCTCCGTACTGATCAACAATCAATACATCTACTTATCTGTGTAATTGTGCTCAGATGCCCCAGGTCAAGCTGCACATTCCAGCTCTATCCTCCAAAAGAATCCGATTTATTTTGGGTTTTGACCTTTGCTCTCCATGAAAATGATAAGTGCTATGGACTCACAGACGCTAATAACAGCAGCGAAAGTCAGTAAGGGGTCAACAAGCAATGTTGATGCCAACAGAGTTCCACTGCTATTTGGTGCAGAAGACTCAGTGAAATGCTGTTTTCCATCCTGCTAAACTGGCCTCTGGGGCTAATTATCCCGTTGGCTGGGTTCAGATGCCACACAGTGTGAGAGGTGTGGGAGGGGCTGAAGGGGCATGGGGCAAGGGCAAAAATGGTGTGCGGTTGGGGGGAGGGGGTGATGAGGCAGTGTCACCCAGGTGTGCAGTCTCCACGCTCGTTTCGCTTTGACCTCAGGGTCAGAGCTGCTACAGAGCAGAGACTTGTCCTCACCTGGATTTACCCAGCTGCTCTTTTTTTAAAATTATTGTTATTTGTTCCTTCACTTGCCTGAATGCTCTTTTGGGGCCCATTTCAAGCTGGGAGCCACCCACTACAACCACAGATGTCCCCTGGTGGCCAGAAAAGAAATATATAAATATATATATAAAATAAAACAAAAGGCTCAGTCCGACGTGGACATAAACAAAACCCATCTGTGGGGTTTTTTGAACAACAGTTAAGACAATGACTGTTTCAGATTTTTAATTGAAAGGGAGATATGGCCCCTCATGGTAACCCATCTGTTCAAAAATTGATATCTGAGCGACAGTTGCCCTCTCATCTCCATCGACGAACAAGCGTGAGATTTCCAAGCCCTATTTCATTTATTTCAGGTAATTGAAATGTGAGGCACACTTGCTGGTCGATAATGACGGAGGGAACCAATAAACAACACGCTGTGCTCATTGTTTTAATCACATATGATGATTTATGATATTCCTCACGCTTTCTTTTTTTTTTTTGGTTACTATTGTTTTTTTGTTTTTTTTACACGAGTTGAACAACTTCAAACTCTCGCCGCCGGCGTGCGAGGTTTTAAATTCAAACGCAGAAACGGAGAGGAAGTTGGACAGGTGGAGGAGAGCAGGATGAGGACTGACAGGGAATCTGTTTCTGGTCGGCCCGAGTACAGTATGGAGGGATGACGAAGATGAAAAAAATACAGCAAACAGATGGTGGAGGTGCAGACGAGGAAGAGGATGAACAAGACAGAGAAACATTGGGGGGTGGGTGAGGTGGAGGAGGAAGCTGTGAAAGAGAAGAATAATACAGTGTTGAGAGAATCTCAGAATATGACATGGCAGAGTTAAAGGAGAGGGGGGAAAAATGCTTGCATTGTTGTTTTCATTATCTGGCTGCTGTCATTCTGTGGGCTTTGCATCTGTGAAATGAAAGCGAGGGATGAACGAGGAAGGAGTATGATGTGGGGAGGGTGGGGGGGTTGGAGGCAGAGGGACAGGGTAAAGAAGAATTAGAAGAAGAAGAGAGGGGGAAAAAAGCTGTGAAATTAATCTTTTGTGCCGAGCCTTACACAGCCACAGACATGCTCAGACAAAAGCCCGGACCTGGAGAAGCTGCCTGGGTGTGATTGATGAATAAAGTAAAGGTGTCAGAAGTGTATTATGTAAATTAGCCCAGGCAGGGACCATTTCGGCGGCGAATGAAAGAGCGGGACGTACGTGGGTGCAAGAGAGAGGGAGAAGGTGTGTGTGTGACTGTGTGTGTGTGTGTGTGTGTGTGCGCGTCACGGAGGGTGCGATCGTCCCCGAGCGCCACAGCCGTGCCATCTTTCATCTCGCAAGACAACCCCGGACGGCAATCTCTGCCACGGCTGCTGGTTTAAGAGAGGATGGACAAAGACGAGGAGGGAACGAAGGAGACGGACAGATGAAACGTGTCCCCGCTTTATGAGAGGGAGCGAGAGAGGGGCGAGGAAAGATGAGATGGCGTTTTGAATGAATATAGTCCTTCTGATTGACCAGTGTGGGACATCTCTCATCTTACGTATGCTCTCTCTCTCTCTTCCACTCCTTCGCTCACCGTAGTAAATGTATACAGTTACATTTCCCACCACCACTCTATCTCCCACCGGGGAATACAGTTATTTCAGTCGGAGTCGTAAAGACCGCCATAAAGAGCCTGTCTGTCTGATTCCCAATGACAGTGTACAGGCTCTGGGACGGCAGATTGAGCTGTTGTGTAGAGAGGAGGGGGTGTGTATCAGCCGATAATGTTATGGACAGTAGCAAGCTGAAAGTCTTTTGTGGTATGGAGTGTGATTTGCATTAGATATCAAGGTTAGTCATGGGAGCGGAAGAGAGTGAGAGGGACATAAATTGTGTGAATTGGCTTTTTTTTAAAAAAGATTCCAAACACACACACAGATGCAAAAAAACCCCACAGCCGCTTCTAGACCCAACGGGTGCGTTCCAGCCTTTAACGCATCCAACATCACTTTTAATAGGCTGACAAAAACAATCTATCATGCATTCACCTACACAGAGCAATATAAAACAGGTTAAGGGAAATTGATGGCATCCTCGGCACTAATTCTTGCCATGAGTGGCGTCTCGCTGTGATTGAAACAGACAAAGATGTATAGGGTTACCCCTGCGTTGTGGATGCGCTAATTGCCGGCGCTTGTCATTTGCCAAAGCATTGTCTCAGAGGCTAACTAGAACGCTAGCTCGCTTTTTTGGTTTCTTTTAACCCTGCCCATTGTGTTTGTGTTTGCGCGGTGGCCAGACAGGCTGCTGAGAAAGCTGTTTCCATCACGGCAACAGCACCCGGTTATTAACGGGTTCATAAGTAAGCCCAGGCCCTGGCTATTCCTCTGCGTTAGTATTTATTAGGGAGTCCACAAAGAGATGCTGGGGCCCATGCCTATAATGAATGAAAGAACCTCTGTGTAATTGAGCCTTATTAGGCCACAGTCGAGACAGAGGGAGAGGAAAATAGGACAGCGGGGCTGAGAAGAAAGAGATGGGACGAGAGAGAGAGACTTGCATTGTCAAAACCCGTTACGCTCCCATGCCTCCGTTTATTAATTTCGTCACCGAGGCACGCGGTGGAGTAATTTTCAAATCCCTTCCACTACACTGCTTCCCATATTTACAGTGTAAGTATGAATGACAGTCCGAACTGCACATTGCACCATACACAACGGTAAACACTGCCAAACACATCAGACTGGCATAGTGTGAGGCACTCTGTTGAGCGAGTGAGAACCTGGAGCTACAGACAAAGTATGTGAATGAACTGCCAGTTGACTTAAACAAATCAAGAAGTCATTAAACTGTGTGGCAACTGCCCTCCATATCTTTTTGTTGATGGCTTTAGACTCATGCATCAAAGACAGTCCCAAATAAGGAATCCTCCTGTATTTTGAGCTTCGATCCTTCAAAGGTCAGCACTGTTTGGGACTGCTGAGAGAAACTCTGCTGGTCTAACAAGGCCATATTCATATCTGAAATCAGGAAATGAAAGATTAGTGTCTGCTGTAATGCAGTTTGGATTGATTTTAATTAACCACATTAACAGGTGGAAGCACTCAGTTTCTACATTGCTCAGATAGTTGGCTTGAATAAGAATTGTCTTCAAAGGGAACATAGCATGACCTATAACAAAAAGTTTTCTATAGTGCAAAAATCCCTTTCAGCCAGTTCTGCTCAGTGTCATCTTCTTGTATTATCCAGTGAACCAAGCAAATGTGGATATGACTCCAAGGTTTCACATATTTGCTTGGTTAGATAATCTTCTGTGCAAACAATAGAGGTCAAAATGTCCGAATCACAATGACAGGATATCCTTATTCAACTCACACCATCAGTGAGGTCCATATGGAGAGATGATGTAAAAGTAAAAACGTTAAATAATATGGTTAATATGTTTTGGTGACTGATAATAGGTTTAACCCAGTTGTAGGCAGGGGATAGGGCAGAAGCCCTGTGGACTTTAGATACTGGTGAAGATTACCAGATGTGTGTTATGAAAACTTTAAGTTAGTTATCAAGGTTCAAAGATCTGAAAGGTGAAATGGCAGATTTAAAGTGACATTTACAGAACTAGGGATTGGTTTAAAGAACACAGGCACAAAGATCATTGGACGACTGCAACAACAGCAGCAAAAAGAGTGCAGCAGGTATATCAGATCTTCACTGCAAAGTCACTCAGTTCAACTCTCAAAGAGCTTTTTTTCTCTTTCACATAGCTGACTTAACACACCATAGCAGAAGTAGCACATGTGTAATTAATAACATTTATTAATGATTGCTACATTCCGTTCAGATTTCCTCACTCCAGGACTCCACTATACAGCCTTCTGACATAGACATGGTTTACAGAGACAGTTAAGTGGAATGTAGTCATCAGTAGCATTTTCGATTACACGTGTGCTTTTCCTGCTATCACGAATTAAAACAGATTTTTCTTCCTGGCATAGACAAAATTGGCATTCATTTTTAAAGTAAAGCATATCCTAGTTCCTTTCAGGTAATTGCTGGTCATTTCCTACTTCCTTTCCCATGTTCTGATTTGTCTTGTGGAGTGCACGTTATGTGTACGCACTTGCCATTTTTATATACATTTGGAGAGGATAAAGATTAAGCATATTTTATGTTGGGATTAACCTAATTAGCAATTTTGTATGGTTATCGTCATTATGCTATGTTAGCCTCAGCTAATCAAGAGCATTTGTTGGATTATCAAGAGGTCCCATCATTTATTTATATATCTTTATATCAATTGTAGTCACATATCTTTCTGTAAGGATAACTTATGTCACAGCAACATGAGTTACTCTACGGTATCCACCATTTTTATTTCAAGAAAGAAACTAGCAACGGCAAGAAATGCCTAGCAGCAGCCTTCTGCTAGCATTCACCCTTAACCAAAATAATCAACTCCTTTTTATACACATGTAGACGAATCACCATGCAGTAGGAGAATGCTAATGTTTTAACAACAAAACAGCTTCCCTGTTACCCCAACTGAGTTGCAGCTAAATTCTGAAACGAGGTCCAAGTCATCACTGGTGACGACCACAACGTAGCCTTAACACTTACCCTAATCAAAATTTGAACATAGTGAAGTCACCCGCACAATCCCTCCCTCCAAATGCTCCGTAATTCAACAATATTGAAAAGTCAAATTCACCTTCCAGCTTCATTTAAAACTAGTCTGCTATTTAACATGTCCATGTCTTTCTTTTGCTTTTTTATTCTGATTTATACTTTATAGATTATTGTATGGATTGCTAAGCTGGGCCAAAGACAGGGCCAACCCTGCCTACCCCAGCTTTAATACCCAAATATGAAGGCGGTACCCAACTTTTTGTTTTACTGAGAAAAGGGAAGCAATTCTCCAGAATATCTCAACTTGAGCTAAACTTGGATTCATAAGGGCATGCTTCCTACTGGATATCTCCTTTACCTAAGGTTTTAGCTCTACAGTCTTTGTATAAAGGATTTTACATTTGGATGTTCCAAACAGAGATGGATGTTAACTGAACCCAAACCTTAATCCTAAATTAACCTGAGATGAGCCATCAGTGGCTGGGTGAATGTAAAGAGGTTAACTGATTTTCTCACGATAAGCTTAAAGTTGCACCACATTCAGCTTTTCAGTGTGTGTCTATTTATATGACTATACATAAAAAAAACAGGTCTTCTCTCCCACGCTATTTAAGGTCTTCCAAAACGGCTGAGCTAGTCATATTATCCCACCTGGCCATTTTTCAAAGCCAAACTGTATCTTTCTCTTTATTCAGGCCCGGAATACACACACCACATGCACCATTGTGAACATAATACATGCCTGAACTCATTTACACATACACATTTTCCTTTTTTTGTGTTCCCGTGCTTCTGTCACACCCTCCCCAGGTTTTCAGCCACCTCTTTCTCTTACTCCTTTTGTTTCCACAATTTAATCTTGGGTTTAGGCCATTCTTTCAACTTGCTGTTTTAGGTGTCTGATATTGGCCTTTTATTAAAACAAGTTCTCGTCCTACCTCTGCATTCCACCTCTGTTGTAATACAGCACAGGCTATTACACCGTTACAAGCTTGAAATTGGTTACACTATTATTAAATATCTTAAATCCAAAAAAATCTCTCTTCACCTTGAGAAGTCCCAAATCAGTCGGGCCTTATTTTTTTCCACTCTTCCTCCACGGCTCTTCAATTCTCTCCCCTCTTTGTCTCATCTCTCTCTTTCTCTAACTACTTTCTCTCTCTCTAATTCTCTTTCTCATTTGCCTCCGTGTTTCTTCTTCCACATGCGGGACCTGTCATTATATGTTATGGCGTATCGGTTCTCTGCATGCATATGAGACTCTCTCTTTCACTCCGTCTCTTTCATGTTTCCCTGGCAGTCATACATTACGTTGGAGAGACAATACCTCCTCCAGATAATGCCATAAATGAGGGAATTTACATACATATGCTCGCATATGCAACTGCAGCCTCTCATATCTGTCGCACTCGACGCAGGCTGGATTTCAGATTGTGTGTGTGTGTGTGTGTGTGTGTGTGTGTGTGTGTGTGTGTGTGTGTGTGTGTGTGCGTGTGTGTGTGTGTGTGAAGTGGCGCTCCAGTGGGACCATCATTAGAGTGGATGTAGACTAATGACACAGGAAACTGATTCACACAGAGAGAACTTCTGTAGAGCCCACACACACACACACACACACACACACACACACAGCTTACTACGCTCCTGTTTCAGTAGAGGAAAAGTAGGATTAGATCTTTCCACTGCAAAATGTTAAAACTAAATTATTTACTAATTTAACTGATCAGTAATCCTCTTTATATAATCCTGCTGACAATCACAGCTGAAAACTTTGTGGTCTCACACACTCACACACAAGTAAATAATTACACAGGAAAAACATTAGAACATCAGAGAGTGCATTCATATATACATATATGTTATATATGTCTGTCACACACAATGTAAAAATTTTCATTTATTTAAAGGAGAGGTTTTTCCTTTGGTTTTGATCAGTAAAAATTTGACTTTATATTATAGAAATTTAATAATGAATTGTGGACAGTAGCTGCTCCAAACCTTCTGAAAACTTTTACCATTTCAGTGTCACCGTTTCTGTTCAGAGGCCTCTCCAGTGTTTCTGGCCTACTAGGCCTTAGCCGACTTGCTGTCAGTTCTCTGCACCAGTTTTGCACAGCTGTAGACAAAAGCTGCTGTAATGTATTAATGTATTATATATGTTTATAAAATTAAGGTAGGCTAAATCAGTCATTGCCATATGTACATCAAATTGTTTTGGAACTAACCTCTATAAATCTGGAACTTTACCTCATTTTCATTTGGCAGATCTCCCACTTAAGAGCATCTACCCATACACCCATGGACTGTTTTCTTCTGTGGGTGCTAATAACTAATTTCTCTGTATGGGTTCCGTTATTTAATTTTGCGCCTGTATCTGTAATGGGCAATGGAGCTTCTCCGGTGTGCTTGAACAGTGACCCTTTTGATTTGCCTTTCATTTTCAGGTGGTCGACAAAGTTTCAGGGCAGCATTTAAAGGATACATAATTACTAAAGAATGTGTCAGTGTGTCAAAAAAACTGTCATTTCAGGACGCTACAGTAGACACTCACAAAGCACAGTGGTGATGAAACAATGAAAAGCATGTGCCTGGCCTCACCTGATGCTCTGCCTTCAGGCGTGGAAACTCTCTACCCCTTAAAACTGCTGAAAACTGGATGGTGAAATATTAGTTTATGCACTTTTATTTAGACCTACTATAATTCCTTCTTATCAGATTGTTCTGAAAGCCACCTATTTCACCTAATTCAATATAAAATCCTTCTCACACAGAAAGTCCTGAATAATCAGGCCCCATCATATCTTAAAGACCTCATAGTATCACATTATACCAACAGAGCACTTGACTCTCAGAATGAAGGTTTATTTCTGGTTCCTTGAGTTTACAATGGGAGACAGAGCTTTAAGCTATCATGCTCCTCACTCTTTTTTAACCTATTGAGTTCCTCTCTTTGGATTCATTAGACAGACACCCTCTCCACTTTTAAGATAAGTCTTCAATTTTTCCTTTAGGATAAAGCTTAGTTAGGGTTAGATCACAGGCCCCTGAACCAGTTATGCTACTTAGTTAGACTCAGACTACTGGGGGACTTCCCATGATGCATTAAGCACTTTTTGCATGCAGTGGCACATAAATGCCACTTCTGCATGTCATTAATGTTTGTCTGGTCACTCCTTTGGTTTGTATTTTTCCTATTTGCTGTTTTTCTTTTCCCTATGCTCTCATTTTTCTCTGCTCTTTCCCCTCACCCCCAAATGGTCACAGCAAATGGACGCCCCTCCCTGAGCCTGGCTGTGTCAGAGGTCTCTTCCTGTTAAAATCAAGTTCTTCCTACCTGCCATCGCCAAGTATTTTCTCATAGAGGATGTCTGATCAGCACTAAAACCAAATTCATATGGAAGAAGTTCAAATGCATATAAGAGACATAAGATATAAGACAAGGTTGAGATGAAAAGAGTCTGAAATCTTCATGCTTCACCCATCACTGTAACACCAAGTATGTTGTATTTGTTCAATTTCATAACTTTTACACGCTTGTTCTGATTTAAGTCTACTTAGGAGGGAATGACAGACAATCTGCTGTGCGCAGATGTGATCACTGTCAGGCTTAAAGTTTGATTTGATTTGACAAAGGGTTGTGTTTTTGACACCACTGTCCAAGGACTGCACACGCACACAAACTGAGATTCTACAAAGAACTAAGCCTTGTTGTTCAAAAACTTCTTTTTTTCTGTTGCTCAGTGATTATCCTGCACTGTATTTCACTGTATATCCCAAACTGATGGGAGTTTACCAGGAGAAAACACCGAACAGATGTTTGTTTTAACAGGAAAAAAAAGCTCACTTGTGGAACGGCTCTAATCCCCATCTCCCTCAACTGCAGCCTGTCACGTAACTGCAAGACTTGTGAATTAACTTGGAGACTAATTGTGCTGTGGTATGAACGTGCGCAGTCACGGACTGGACGAGAATTGTTTAAAGAAATGCCTCGGGATTTTTTTTCTCACAAGAAATGCAAGAAATACCAGGTTTTTCCATTTTTCCCATGCCTGTTCCTGATGAAATTATGTGTTTGCAACCCTAAAATTAGATTTATTTCTGGTACATTTCAGTAATACAGACCAGTCACTCCAACAATCTCACTTGTCTCACCTTCTGGCCAAAAAGCTCACAAGAAAACAACTTCAGATGGTAACAAAGTCATGTTCCACAGTCAAACAACCTCCAGCGAGGTGTTTGTCCCCTCACCGACTCAACCCATCTCTCTCTTTTTCCATCCGACTCTTCTCTTTATTGTTTACTTTTTAATTAATCGCGCTGGTTCATTCTAAACATGTCAGAATAAATACATTTTTCATCCCGGTGATATCAGCCCTGCCACTAGGTTATTAATGCTGCGGAGAATTCAGCCACTGTTTGCAAATAATATCCTCAAATTGAATCATTGTTGCATGAATATATGCAAAATATTCATTTCAGGCGGCGTGAGGGTTGAGTGCTTTTAAATTGGAGAGATCATTCATGGCTTCACCTTTTCAGGCAAGATAAAGTCGTGTGCAGTAACGTTACAATGTCAGTGGAGGGGAGGAAGGCGGGGGACGAGAAAAGAGAGGGATGAGAGGAGGAAAAAAGGTAGAAATAATGACAAGAGAGAAGCAGTCGATGAAAATCAGAGTGAGAACAGAGACGCAGAAGACAAAGGAGCAAGGAACAAGGATGGTGGAATGAAAAGCCACTCTCTCTCTCACTGTTGTCTTGTTCCACGTCTTTCTAAGCATCACACAGCAGGGATCGGTGTTTGTATGTGTGTGTCTACAGCTGTGTGATTACAGGTTAGCCGAATTAATAAGTGAGGAAAGCAGAAATAAGGACTAAAGGAGCACATGCTTCCACCAAGGCTTCACAATCTTCCATATTTCAATAATAGAAAATGTTGATTTTAGGGGTTTGGGTTTTTTTTTATTGACTCTAAAAAACACAGAGCAATAGAAAGTGCCAGTCCTTTTTCTTTCTACTACACTGTTAAATTCCCCCACTGTGAACGCTGAAAAAAAAACTTCTTTACTAGAAAAACTTGCAAATTTCAATCAAAGCCTCTACTCAGTTATTTTTCATTGAAGACGTAGCACAGTACAACTGAGATAAAAATGGCTATAGCATGTCTAGTGTGTCAGTTTGTTTATTTTTTATTGATGGTAGTTGAAAAATCTTTAGAGCACGAAGTAGATATAAAATATGGACATAGCCACTGTCACATTAACTATGAGGTGTTCTGATGTGAATAAAGCTAATCATCTATTAGCTTTATTTAAAACTAAAAAAACTTATTTAAAACTAATATGAATTTAAATCTTAACACTTATTTTGTCAAAAATCTTACTCATATTTAAAAAAATTATCCCTTAACCCTCTTTCCAAAATAACGTTATATCTCATTTTCGCATGTTGGATCCACTTTTTTCCATGTCTACAACCACATTCACTTCCTCTTACAAAGCTTTTCACAATAAAACTGTTGAAAAATGAACCATATAATGCAAATGCTCTTTTAAACTTAGACAAATTTTGGAATTCTGATACGATAGGAATACAGTGTGTTTAATAAATACTTACACCGTTGTTATTTTACATTTTAACATGGATTTCAATGTTTTTGATATTTCAACACATTTCAATAAAAGAATGTGTTGAAAGTTGATTATTTGACATGAATAAACCAGGAAAATGTAAAATAAAATAAAAATGTACTGAATAAATCAATAGGCTAACAGATGATAAATCGTAATTGTTGTTTTTTAAATAATCTGATTCATATGTATCATGTTGATAACAAAAATGTTGATATTTGTAAACAATGTTGATATTTATGTGGACATGTGGGCGTCATGTGGACATCTATGCACATGGCATAGATGTCCACATGACGCCCCTAAAAAATTACCCAGTCTGAAGTTCAAAGGTTGAACTTCGTACTGACATCCGAGTTGGGTCATGGTCAGACATCCAAATTGTGGCCCTAGATTGAATGTTGGGTAGATGTCCAGAACTGGTTGTGGACCAACAGACCCAATATCTGCACGTCTATCTGACGTCCAATGATTAGTGAGAAATTTGATTTAATTTGCATTGTATTTAGTGACCAGCAGGGTAGATTGCTGTGGTTGCAGTAAACAGTTTCTGATGAGTTTATTGGCTCAGTTGCTGGTTTCATGTTATATTTAACAAAACATGAAGCCTTTCTTAATTTTATTTTGTAAATTATAGTCATTGTAAGAAACACAACTGTTATGGTCCAGGATATGCCGATTGGATTGGTTGATGACTTTTCAAACTCAAGTTGTTAGCCAAAGACCAACCGTGTGCTTTCACAGTCAGAAGCACCTCTTGCTGTCATATCAAACTGCCAAGATGACGCCTCAAACTTATTAGTCAGTGTGTGATGGATTTTGATGGTAGAGTACTAGAGGATTTTCTTGCTTACTTCTTCTTCTACTGGAATGTGGTTCAAAAGGAGTGTAAATATTAGAGATGCAAATTCTGTTGAAGGCATGCAGACCAACCAGAAGTCGAGGTAAGTGTCAGCACTTTTTCAAAAATGTATCTGCAGATTGTGCCATGCCATATTTATTTATCACGTGAAACTTAAAACGCAAAAAAGTGAGTAGAAGTAGAATAACTTACATCAATTAGATAGGAGTCAACTAGATGTCATCACACAGAGAGGTGTTAAACTGTCTAAAAGTTGAATTTCTGCCTGTAGCTTGAACATGCACAAGGTAAAAATAGTAGCAACTTGAATACTCTATATATATTGTAGTCATTGAAAATCTTTAGCATTTTATGTCAACCTCCTTTGAAAATAAAGGTAAAGTCATTTGGTATGTTTCATGGGCATGAATGCAGTGTCAAACTGGATATTTCTAGAAAAAACTAGAAATATTTCAAACTCGAAAATTTTTCTTATGTGACATTTAACTCACATTCTACAGCATCTTACATCTCACTCTAAGAGGCTATCACACTAATGATCAAAGTACTGGTTAAGAATGAAAACTGTCAAATCTTATTTTTCCCCTCTTCCAGCTTTCAGTTTAATTCACTTGCAAAAATCTTTCTTTGAAAGGCCTGCCTTTTTGTCCAGTTGGAAAAAAACACTGATGAGAAAAGAGTTTCTTCAAAATGTTGCTAGGTTATTCTTAGTTTCCTTCTGCTATATCAATGTGATCAGATCATTTTGGGACAAATGTCTAAATGAATGGGAAGAGAACCATGACTTATTTTCCAAGGTTATTGGGACAAGGTGTATGAAAGTCATTGGTCAAACACAGGAAAACCACTTCAAAAGTTGTCTCAAAATATTGGTCAAAAGTGCCGGCTGAACAAACTCCTTGTTACTGAGTTCTTTATGGATGCAAAAAAAAAGTCAAAAAGTACAATTATCTATGTCTTTACGTGCCACTGCTAGTACTTTGTATTTTGGCAAATTTTGGTATTGATGCATTATATTGGATCATTTACCAAATGTAGTATATATTGACCCAATATACTAAACTTAGCAGATAGACCAAGTATTGATCCGATACCAATACTTGCATTGGCATTTATACTATATTTGGATCGTTGCACCCACCTGTACCCACCTGTAGCCCCAACACAGTCCACATACAGGAAAATCAACATTTACATTCACAATAAACATGATGCTAAAAACCAACATTCAAATTGATTCTTGTTTAAAGAAACAGATTTCCCATATTGGTTTGCTGGCACACACCAAATGTAAAGCCATCTCTTAGGCCGCTTTCGCCATGCCCGAAATGCTGAATGTGCATTCAGAAAACAGGAGAACTACTGCAATGGCTTCACTAAAAACCTACCAAATCAAAGCAACTGTTTTCTAACCAGTGGACTATCTGATAACAGTGTATCATTTGCATCTTAAGAGATATTTCCTGCCCTTCTTTCTGGCACCATTTAGAAGTTTCTGTGTCCTGTATCTAATAAGGGGAGAAAAAACTAATATCCAAAAGCAAATATTATTCTCTGCCCCCACTTTCTTCTCTCTCATGCAGCTGCACATTAACAAGTCTAAACACGGTATAATCACCAGCGGAATCAAATTCCACCGATATGAATGCCGATGCTGTGCTCTCACCAATATTTTATGGTAATAGGATAAAAATGTAAAGTTGAAAATAGCAGTTCCTCTTCTTCTTTCCTTCTTTTTAATGTAAAAGGTAAGCTGAAGACTAGCAGAGGGAGGTGTGCTGGGAGTGAGGGAGGCGCGTGGGGGGGGGTGTTCAAGTCGAGTCGGTGGGGGGGTTCATCACATGGCCCGGGCCTCACCAAGGGATAGGCTGTCGCTAGGAGACAGAGGCAGGGAACGGACCAGTGGCAATGATGTATTAACTGGCGAAGGTGGCTGACAGTAATCTTTGTCACTAGATGCAGTGGCTGTCTAAGTCCTGTCATTTTATGCATCTCATGCAAAACAGATGTACCCGGATACTACAGGCCCAGAGAGAAAGAAAAAGAGGGAAACAAAGATCCAGCCAGGATGGAAGGGGCGGAGGGTGGTGGGTGGTGGGTGGAGTGTGTGTGTGTGGGGGGGGGGGGGGGGGGCAAAAAAAAAAATCATTATACAGCTAGAGGTTGGAAGGGCTGTCACAAAGAATTTCATTATTTTTCATCCAGTATCGAGAAGGTGGATTGTGCATATTGTAATTTTTTTTCCCAGCCACCATAAGCCTCTAAATAATTTGGGAAGTTTCCAGGGCAGAAGTTTTCCTTTTCCTCTCCGCTCATTACCCAGAGTTCAGGGCAGAGGTGCTCAATCACCCCAGCTGAAGGAAACGCTTACACATAAAAACACGCCCTGCCACCACCACCTCCTCCTCCTCTTCCACCCTCCTGTCCTCCTCTCCGTTCTCCGTCTACGCTCCATCCTTAACCACTCCATCTCCCATACTTCCTCCTCCACCTCCCCTTGTAACCATTGTCCTTACTCCTTGCTTCATTCTGTCTGTATTTCTCCTTTACTCTCCTCTTCTTCTATTTCATTCCTCACTGTGTTTTCTCCTCTGCTTTCACTTTCTGGGGACACCCATATGCTTCTCTTGATTGTGCTTTCAATTTTTTTTTTCACTTGCTATAATTTTTCCTCCTCCGTTTAATTTTACAGTTACATGTTGGCATTAGATAACTAAATCGAGTTTTAGGTGTGTAGGTGTGGGTTTTTTTTTTACTACTATTTAAACACTCAGTGTCATTTTTCACAAAATATAATTCTTAAAGTTCACTTGAATCCAGATCCAGTGATTTAGTTGAAACCACCACTGGTTTAGGTCATTTCCATCCTCTCCTATATCAGCCTTTCATCAGCAAAAATGGATTTTTTTTAATTATGAGAAATAGGTTAAAGAAGAGCGAGCTAGGTGGCAGAAAATATTGCTTTCCTGCGAGCACTTATCATCTCATTTAAAAATTCAGTGTACTGTTTGTACAGGATCATGATATGGGATGCAGTGTAGTGGTGAAAATGTTTTTATTTTTAGAGCTTCTGCATTGAGTTTCCCTTTTATACAAAGCCCTGCATGAGCTTGGTAATATGTTGGCATAATGAGTGTAGTTTAAATATGATATTGGTGTATAAAAAACAAATTAAATTGTTTAAAGAACTTAGCGCAGGGAGCATTATCATTGTTGTCACATTTTTTATGTTACCTTTCTTTAATCTATTACAGGAAAAGTGATGGGACTACATGGGATTACTATGTACTGACTATGGATTGGGGGTTGAAATAACAACGCTAAAGTGGAAGTGCCAAAAACTGCATTTCCACTAATGGCCAACTGACAGTGGCTCTTTTTTGATAGAGTCCTATGACAAAAATCCATACTTTGGAGAGTAAATAAACAAAATCTGTTTTGGTCTTTTTGTGTAATTTGCCATTTTAGATTAGGTGAAATTTTTTTTATGACTCATCTGCTTTGATTTTATCATGGGATGACTGGTTTCAATGACACAGCCAGCCTATCATAGTCTACATTTCACCTGTTTTAAAATTCACAAGTGTAAAAATCACCCTCTTATTTTAATTGAGGCAAAACATTAAATTTGAAGAAATCTTTTAACCAGTGATGAAAGTTTTACAAGGTTTGTATTTATAAAGTTTGGTATGTATTTTCAACTACAGATCATTAAAAAAAACACTTATGCACGATTCAGCCTTTCTTATAAACACCAAACTGATATGCTTATATTGGTTTCCATGCATTCGCACACACTCAGCAGCTTACAGCCAATCCCAACACTACTATGTAAAGTACACTATTTATATTTTACTCTTTTTCTTCACGTTAAAGTGACATTGTTGCAGTATCTTAATTGCACCATTATTTTTTGCAGAGAAGCACATCCCATATTAACGACAGTGTACATAGTGCATGTAGACAGCAGCAGAAGGACAGTATCTTTTTATCTACCTGCAGTAAAACTCACCCTCTGTCCAAGCCATGAATAACACTTATACTGCCAGCTCGTTTCTTTGCCCGGGAGACGGAGGGAGGAGGGATTAGAGGGGAGGAGGTGGCGAAGAAATTAAGAAAAATTACATGTTGACACATGTAAAAGAAAAACAGAAAGAGACTGTGCAGTTGTACAGTCCACCTTTGTAGTTTGCTTTTCATGCAAAGTGTGACTTCTGTTCAGCACTGAACTAATTTTAGTCTCACAAGTGTAAAGTGACGTTTCTTAGTGAATATAACAGAGTTATATGGATTTTATCCACTTGACAATGACCAGGTGATACAAAGCAAAAAGCATGTTTGTAACTGAACCATACTTGGAAGAAAAAATGTCAGTAAGCAAACATTTCTCTAGAAATACATCAGAATATTTGTATTTTTAAGTTTCCTGAAGAAAAAAATTTTTTTTTATTCTATAACAAAAAAATACATACTGCTCAAACTTAATATGCATCCATCTTACTGTCATATTAATCAGTTTGGGCAATTTCTTTATTTAAATGTTCAGACCAGTAAAGACCTGTATTAAATAGTAATGATTGGGGGGGTCACATGGACACAGTGTTGCTACAGTAACCACCTCTGCAAATCCTGACTTCGAAGACAAAAACAATCAACTATTATACTGTTATTTTTGAAAAATACATGTTTGAAAGCTCTGGTAGAGCTTAGGACTCTTTAAATCTAAGGTCGACCATTAAATAATTTAACGGTAAAACTGCAACTCTTTATGTGGCAGCTCACCTGTCTCAGTTGTAGATAAGTAGATTCTGCTTTACTATCCTCTCTCTATGTTGAAAATTCCCTGACAGTTATGAATAAATGATGAAGTTACTGTTGCTGTGCCGTGTGCATAAATAGAGAGATGGGAGACACACCTGTGGAATCTGCAGGTATTTAATAAACTTAAAAAGCTTGAAGCAATAAAATACAACTGCAGCGCCTTTTAATGTTCTGTCAAAACAAGATTATGTTATATTCACTTGTACATTCTTCGATGTTTATGGACCAGTGTTGGCTGCTGAAATGTGAAAAAAACTGGTATTAGGACCAAAAAATACTGTGTGTTATGTTCTTCCATCCATCCATTTTCTTCTACTTATCACATTCAGGGCCCACGTGCATTGTCATGTTGTATATTCTTTTCTTTTTCACAAAGAACTGGATTTAAGGTTCCTTTTATTTACCCTGACAGGTTTATTTTTTCAGCCTAATGACGAACTAGTTTTCATGCATTGACATCTCTTTGGATTCCAGTGAACAGCTGCCCAGGTACCAAAAGTTCAACTCCTGCTTAACTTTTCCTGGAATAATGAGGCAATACAACTTGACCATGAAACTGTTTATCAGTCAATTTTGAATTACTTTTGATCCTCTGAAAATGGTGGTCAGTGTCTGTAAGACCCTACAATAATAAATATATATAATAACTGAGCAAAAACCTCAACAATCAGAAGACCCCTTGTGAAATACTGTAGCAGTTGGCGACAGTGGGAAGGGAAAAACTCCCATCTGGTTGAGAGTGAGGGGAGAGAGAGGACAAAAAATTGTTGCACTTACAGCATTTATTTACATTTATATCATTTTAAAAAAGATTCATTATAAATTGCAAATCTTTTCATTTTCATAGTCATATCCTCGTGAAATGCAACGCTATATTATCCATTTACATTTGTTTCCTGTGTCACATTAATATATATCACCCATATGTAACCTAACGATTGATTGATGATCAGTACTATATATAGTAAACTAAAATTTGGGACTGAAAAGAATGTAAACTGTGACACATCTTCAAGCCTTCATCTTGTGAGGCTGAGCTTGCAGGCCTGGCATTTACATAGCACTTTCCTAGTCTTACTGACAACTCAGAGCACTTTGTAATAAAGCCAGCATCCATACAGAACTTTATTCTATACACTTGGAAATAATTTACAGAGTAATTATTCCCTGGGTTCTCTGAGCAGGTTCATCTGGTCGCAACTAGAAAAGACCAGTGTTGGGTAAGTTACTTTAAATTAGTAACTTAGTTACATTACTAGTTACTTCTATCAAAAGTAAGTCAGTTACTTCAAGTTACTCGTTTCTTTCAAAGTAACTAGTTACTAGGGAAAGTAACTTTTGTTTTACTCAGAATTCTCTTGTTAATGTGTTGCTTCCGTAACTGGATACCCAGCAAGATTGCCAGTCTTCTAGCTTGCTTACTTGCCACAAGTGCACTGTGCCACCTACCAATAGAAAGGAAAAAATAATGTGCATATTTCCACGAGAGAAATCCCACGCCTGGACCGTCGTTGACCGCCGTCATGATTCTAGCCTACGTCACAGCGTCATGTGCGCTTTTTACATCCAACACGAAAACTGCAGTCGTGGTGCTTTCGATTGTATTCTGAACTCGGAAATTCTGCCTTCTGAATAGGAAGATGTAGGTAACACCAGACTGCAGATGAGCTGCATACAGGGCTGGACTGGGACAAAAAATTGTCCCGGGCATTTTGACTAGAGACCGGCCCGCCATTATAGGAAAAAGCATAAAGCCTTTGAATGAAAACAAACACTGTTGTGACAGTGATGTACACTGTTTTGATGGTATATATGTATCAATCTATCAATCGTTTGTTGTAAGACTCAGATAATTATTTTTTAAAAGCTAGATATTTTAAATGAGAATAAGAAAGAAAAGTATTTCTTTGTGCCCCCCTCTCCCTGGTAATGCCCTACCTGGCCCCCCTGGCAAAACTTTGCTAGACCCGCCCCTGCACAGTTACCAGCTGTCAGCTACTTAGAAAAGGATCCTGGTGTTATTTGTCTCTCAGAAACAGTTCATAACTTCCCTTCAACTCATTCATGTCACCTAAAGGTAAACCTGTTTCTCCATCACCTGTTCAGCTCTGATGATTCAGTAAGGACATCTCCTGGTTTCATCTTCATGTTTCCCTCTCACCAGATAACCAAACCGATATCATGACCAGCAGCTTTCACAGCTGTGGCTCCAGCAAACATCAGCTGATACTAGAAATTAATATTAAATAAATTCTAACAACAGCTGATCAAGCTTAAACGTGCTGCTGTTGTTTAACGTGACCTCCGCTGGTTTCTGATTTCTGGCGCAAAGTGGGCGATAAACAAACGAGAGCAAAGCCGATTAGCTGATCATTGATCAGTTTCATGATTGAAGTAGAGACAGGAGAGGGAGGGGGAGAAAATGAGAGAAGAAGAGGCAGCTGTGCAGCAAAGACACAGAATAACTCCAGCTTTATGTCTTTTTCATTCTAGCTGAAGTCCGGGACAAACTGTGTTCCTTTTCACCTCAATACGAAACGCGTAATATTTTCTCTGAATACGAGACGATTCCGTTTTTTAGGGGACGGTTGGCAACTCTAATAATTAACCTTATGAACAAAATAAAGTTCAACATCAGTAACATCATAGCACTCACACAGCTGTATAGAAACTCCGTCATGCTAGCTATTACGCAGTACGAAAAAGTCAGCACAACAAAAATAAACTCCACCCAAACTTGGTTTATATCTGACCCAGATAGACTGCAGGTCATAACTTCTTACCTGAAGTTCAGTTCACCTGACACTCGGACCGGCGGCCGCCTCGGGTCTCTGCTCCTCCTGCCTCCCCTTTCCCTCATCCACCTGCTGGCCTCCACCACTTGCTAATGTTACTGAATCTGTGGAAGCTCCGTGATAGCCACTACACGAAGTAACGAATAACGACCCTGTCTAAATCCCAGTAACGATTAACGCGTTCCTGGTTTTGGCATAAAAACTAGTTACCGTGCTCGTTACCACAATAATAACGTAGTTACTGTAACGCGTTACTTAATAATGCGTTAGTCCCTACACTGGAAAAGACAAATATCTGTCTGCAAACTTTTTTGGTTCCACTATGATCCCTCTGCTTAACAAAGACCCAACTTTTTTCACCATCATACCTTTCCAATTTTAATAAAGTAAAAAAAAATGAAGTATTGTTAAACATTAAACTATTATTATGTTGTTACAGTATTGTTCTTGAAGGGCAGAGACAGCTATTTTCTTGGATTGACACACAGACAATAAAGATGTGCATGTGTTTGTCAGTTCAATTCAATTTATTTATACAGCAACAAATCACAACAACAGTCACCTCAAGGCGCTTTATAAGGAAGACCCTACAATAATACATACAGAGCAAAACCCAACAATCATATGACCCCCTATGAGTAAGCACTTTGGCGACAGTGGGAAGGAAAGAACTCTGGCAGAACCAGGCTCAGGGGAGGGGGAACCATCTGCCATGACCGGTTGGTGAGAGAGAAGGATGTAGTCACATTTATTGGTTCTGCAAACGGTTGACACAAAGTTGGAAGAACATTGCTGTAAGTTGGCTTTTATAAGAACTGTTAGTTAGACCAGCCATAAAATTAGAGCTAAAAAGTATGAAGATATATCGTCAAAGCCAAAACTAAGAAACAGCTTCTGTAGCTCCTGATTCCTAAGGGCCCCTAAATGTACTTGATTCACCAACATGTCACTTTTTGACACAGCTGTTGGTCAGTAGCAACTTTTGCAATTATAATTAAAATTTGCAGTCACTGAAGCTAGCGAGATCAGCTGCAGTGGAGCCACAAAAAGCCATGGTTTCAGATAAAACACACCCCTTCACAATATTAATTCACTATTTAAAAGAGACAAGTTAGGAGTGAAAGACCTGTGAAACTGTTGCCACCGTACTGCCACAGGACACCTCTTAAATTACCAAGCAGCTTTGCTTTGCATTTGCTCACAGAAAAAAGAGCAGTTATTGTTTATTCGGCTGGGGTAACATGTACATTACAGGAATATAACAGTGGGATTCATCAAACTTTTGCCCCCCTCCCCAGGCTTAACAGATTATTCTACCTATGGTAGTGTCTGCATATGTAGTCAATAATCAAAATACACTGTTTTTCAACACTGCACCACAGGGAGAAACACTGAAAAAACTGAGTTTGTGACAGTTGGGAAAAAAAACAAACAAACCTCACAGCAGTGAAGAAAAAGGAGGAAAAACAGAAAATAGTGGAGGAGGAGAGGAAAGGGTCAAAGAATAAAGGGATGATAGGGAGATAGAGAAGAAGAGAGGGAGAGAAAGAGATGTAAGTGGGCTCTGCGGAGACCCTGGTCGGTGGCAGTCTGTCTCTGATTTCCATTCATTGTTAAGATGGATGAGATCCCAGCCGGACTGGGAGCAGACTGCCGCATTTCTTCTTCTTCATCTCTTTCTTTCTTTCTTTTTTTCTTTGGATAGGGGGGGCATTATTCAAAACAGAGCTTATTTTTGGTGGCCATTATGCATGCACACCTGATCAGCATGTCAGCCTGGCCTCCCCGCATCGCATGATGGAACGGCCCAATTTACCTCTTTCACCTGCCTTGCATAAAGGCACACTGAGCACACACCTTGCAGTACTGTACAACACACACACACACACATATACACACCAAGTGGAATAGAGATTGGAGGATAGATTGCAAGGTGTGTGGAGGATCACACGTGGAAGCGGGCACACACACACACACACACACTGCTGTTTATTTGCAAAATGTGTATGAAAGTGTGTACTTAAGCTATATAAGGCCATTGGAAGTGCGGCATATGACACACACTCACCTACTGTACTCTCTCTCACACACACATACACACAGGACTCCCACACAGTATCCTAACTGTGTCAGTTGATACTGAGTCAAAACTGAATTCATTACCAAGTGAGGGCTCTTCCTCTCTCGCTCTCTGTATCTCTTTTGCTGTCTTTCTATGAGTGTAGCTCCAAAGCACACAGGGTTCATCTTGACAATACACTGCAAAGGCTGTATTTATATATATGAAATATATTTTAAATACTCAGTGTTTTATAATTAATCAAATATAAAATGGAAATAATTACGGCCATATTTAGATTTATTGATTGAGACTGATGGATGTTTGATCCTCAGTTTTTCCTTTAAGTATGAATCTGTATCAGCATTACTTTTACTAATATTTATTTTTAATCTTTGTTACACTGTGGTTTGGCAAAATTAGCTACAGCTTTCCTGAAGCTTTGGCCAAGCCAGTATTTATGATTTATGTTATTACTCATCACGTCAACATTGGCAGACCTACAGTTAAATGAATAAAAGCACCTCTACAGTGTGTGTATCTGTGTGTGAGTGTTATAATCCTAAATCTTTTAGAGAAATCTGAAAATCTCAATATTTGATATGAAAGTGAAAGGTGTCAACTAATGTAGAAAACGCTGGATATATGTCCATGCTCATGTGGATTCCTGCACAAATGCATTACATGAAAAGAGCCTGAAAATAGATTAAAATCCAGCTTTATTGTACTTTCTTTAAGCAGCTCAGTACTGGCATAGCTGAGCGTGCGTTAATCATATTGTTCCATAACCAAATCGTTTTTTAAATGCTGCTTGAAATGTGTGGCACTTTGAGCAACAACGGGCACACAAAATGTAAGACTAGTTTTTAAGGTTCGTCTCTACACATGTGCAGAACGTGGTTACACATTGAGCCAGTCGAGTGGTCACATTCCATTTTTTACTGCTTATCTACAGCCTTTTGAGATAACTTACTGACCTGCAGCAACAGATCTCACTGCAAACACATCACTGGTCAACAGTTTGAAATGAGAAGTCTTCTTTTGTCTACTTGGTTTTTAGTAACATCCCCCATATTTCACTAATTGGAAAGAATTTTAATTATAAAAAGTTTTATAAATGTGTATGTACCATAAGAGTCATGATCATACAGTCCATGTTAGCTAATGAAAATGATTTTCCAAATGAACACTCAGCTCAATCTAAACCCTGCTGAAGTAAAACTTTAAAAAATAAAGTGAAATTAAGTTTCAACAATGAAAGTTTATTCACATTTTTACCTCATTAATATTTCTGGCAACTTTACAATGACTGAAGAATGTCAGCCTTTCATGTTGAATGATTAATACAATAATCAAATGTCACTGCTAAGATGTTCTTAAAATGACAGTTTAAGCTTAAAATTGCAGCCTGATATGCATCACCTGACAAGCCAGATTTTCCCATCAGAAAAATCTTTTTTTTAAATTTTCTAGTCAATCTGCTGTAAGCTTTGGTCAACGCAGTATCATGAAATTTTGATTAAATGATGAGAAGACATCTTAATTAGTGAATTTAAAAAAAAAGATTCCCAAGTGTATTTGTCAGGCCTCATCAGATACCAACTTTAAGTTTTTGCTGATGGTTTAATTAAGTTCTGCAGTCTAAGAAAAGTATTGTATAAGTACTATATTGTGCATTCACAGGTAGTGCTGTTGTACCCATCTTGTACCTTCATGCAAAGTTACAAAAATGTAACTTTTACAAAAAGGTGCAAAATTAACCTTAAGCCTCTTAGAAAGTACTTTTATTTGAACTTAAATAAGCAAGTTAAAAGAACAAGTTAATATTTCACCAAATTTCTTTCATATTTGGTCAGACAGAGTCATCAGTGATCTATTTGGGTTGTGGTTCACTTGCACCTCCTTAACTGGATGTTTTTCCCTGAGTATTTGCTCCAAAATTGTTTTTAGGGAATAAAATAATTTCTGTTGTTGAAGCCCTGTGTGAATGTGGATTGGCTGACTTGCTTTACTGCTTCTCGTCAAAAATGAATAGTTTTAAGTAAATGAAAACTAATCTTTATGTCCATCTTTTATTAACGACAATATAAAAGTATGCCGAGCAATAAGTGCCTTTATTACACGTAGTGAGTTATATAAATTCATCAGTGTTAAGTGGTTAAAAAAAGAAAAAAAAGTTCAATCTCTGGTTGAAATGAATTTGTCTCTGATTGGAGGCTCACTCACTACTGAATTTGTAGATATAAAAGGCTCAGCGAATGTTACTGTTGTAATGTTCACATGAAATAAATACTGCTTTATGAGTTTCCTCTATTCACACCACGGTGCATTTAATTTTATGCTAAAATAAAATGGTATGTGATTTAATGAGCTACTTTTCCAAATGGATTATGTCCATGCTACAGTACAGTGACTACAGTGTTTAATTAAATCTAATGTTTACTCACTAAAGTTAGGATAGACAAAAAACATGAATTTTGATTTCCTTTCGACTTCACCTTCTGAAGAAGACAGGAGCAAAGAACAAAAAGTTGGTGCTGAACACCAGTAGTAGTACTGGGATCTGCTAGCAGGATAAAGCGACTGTACAAACTTAGGGGTGGTTTTCAACAGATGGAGTCAGCTAAAAACAAACAATGGATTGCCGCAATGTTCTAATTTGTACAACTTTTTCCCTGATAAGCCTTCTACTTATCAGAAGTTAAGGCTATATTCCAGATGTTCAGAACTGAAATAGAAGTCAGGAAACTTTGAGTGAAATCATGTATCTGTGTTCTGCGTACAGCGATTGTGTATTGAGCACTGAGTAGTTACAAAATGCAAGCGACATCTCAAAAAGAGCACCGGAGCTCCTGCTAACGCTCCTCACACTATGCCGTCTGTGTAGACATGGTGACACCGTGTGAAGATGTAAGCAGGTGCTTTAAATATAACAAGAAGTTACTTGTTTTCATTTTGTCAACTCATCGACATGAGCAGCAGCAGCAGCAGTGGTAGTTAAGGTAAGTTCATTTAAAACCTTGGAGACTCACTGTTACATTTTTTTTTAAAGACAGTTTTTGCTTCATTGTGATCGCAACCGATGATATCGTTGATAGGATTTTGGTAGATTTTAGTTCATCTAAGAGCAAATTTCGCAAAGTTTAATTTTACCAAAATGCAAAACAAAAAAATCCAGAATGACTTTTATCAGACAAAACATCAAGTTAAACTTCTGGGATACTGATGTGGTCAGTAAAGTAGCTGATTTGGTGTTAATGAAATGAACAACAGGTGCACCAGAGGGGCAAAAATGAGACAACCCTTAAAACATGAATGCTTTTACAGGTGGAGGCCACAGACTTTTATTTCCCTCCTCATCTTTTTGACAGTTTTTTTGACTAGTGTTGTATTTGGCTAAAGTCACTGTCACTACTGATAGCATGAGGTGATACCTGCACCCTACAGAGTTTGCACAGGTAGTCTAACTCCTCCAGGATCATACATCAATACATGCCATTGCTAGAAGGTTTTCTGTGTCTCCCAGCACAGTCTCAAGAGCGTGGAGGAGAAAGACAGTTACTCTAGGAGAGCTGGACAGGGCCATAGAAGGCCCTTAACCCACAAGCAGGACCCGTATCTGCTTCTTTGTGCAAGGAGGGAAAGGATGAGCACTGTCAGGACTACAACATGACCTCCACCAGGCCACTGGTGTGAATGTGTCTGACCATACACAGAAACAGATTTCATGAGGGTGGCTTGACGGTCGACGTCCTCTAGTGGGGCCTGAGCTCACTGTCCAGCACCGTGGAACCTGAATGACATTTGCCACAGAATACCAGAATCAGCAGGTCCACCATTAGTGTCCTGTGCTTTTCACAGATGAGAGCAGCTTCACTTTCAGTGTGTGATGGATGTGAAAAGGTTTGGAGAAGCCACGGAGATCTGCTTGTTCAGCATGACAGTATCAGGATGAAATCATTGGATCCATTGTCAGACCCTACACCTGGAAGTGGAGTGCATCATTTTTTCACCTTGGTTTTTGGGGTATTTTTTAATTGAGCCCCCTGTAAGTTGATCATGTACATTGCTATCAAACAATGTGGCATCCTTTCCATATCAGGGCAGCTGACCCTTGATACAATCCGTTCTTGTATTTCACATCATTACCAAGTTTAATGGGAACTATTCACCACGATATATTAACAGCCCTTTCAGTTTGTGACACTGCAAACACGTAAAAATCAAATACAGAGCATCATCCCAACAGAAGGATCTAGATGTAGCACATTCCCATCTCCTAGAATGGTATCCATAGCCTTATGAAGTCTGCTGGAGCTCTCCCAACAGTGTGTCAGGAGGGGGGAAGGAATATTGTCCATCAATACCTTTTCAGGAACTGGACTAAAGAAACATGGGTATCTTCAATCCTGGAAGAGTTGATGTTGATACTAACTAGCATTAGATAAGGGATTAGACAACAATCTGAGGGAGGAGAAAAGAAAATTAAGCGAAGTAGTAGAGAGAAGGAAAATTACTCAGCGAGTTAAACTGGAGAAAACAAAAGCCGAAAACCTCAAGGATAAGATGAAGAAGATGTGAGATGGAGAGATGAGAAGAAGAAAGAGGGTTGAAAGAGGAAGAAAGAAGACATGACATGATGGAGAGAGGGAGGTGCAGCAAGACGGGACAGAGGTGAGCGGGGCAGAAATGGAGACTGGAGAAAAGAGGGATGAAGCAGGTGAAGCAAAAGCCCAGCAGAGTCTCCTAAAGATATTTACAGCATCCAGCTTCAGCGCAGCCTGGCCAGCTGGGGAGAGCAGGTGGACCAAACAGGTCAGCTCATTAAAACACACACACTCACTATTGTCCTCTTTTAGCTAATGTTTGAGTGTGCCATTACTGCGGCCGCCAGGTTGCCGCTCCTCTCCCATGTGTAAAGAAAAAAAAAGAAAGAAAAAAGCTTGACTCTTTCACGCAAACTGGGCCAGGTGTGTGTCATTGTGTTACAGGGGTTAAAAAGACGTGACCCAAGAGTGGGACAGCGAAGAGAGATGGTGGAGCAGGTTTGTGTGTGTTTCTCCATTAATCATAGCTGTGCTCCAGGCCAAGCCCTCTGTCCCACCTTTTCACACAATGGACCACACTCACCTCTCTGTGAAACGCCTCACACATATTTACACACACAGTACAGAGAGAGAAACCGAGAGTTTGGAGCTACATCGAATCATTTTGGGGATGTAAAAAAAAAATGCACACATTTATTTTCTGATATTATCTTATTTTCCTGTGACTAAAAAAATTCCCTAACTTGTGCATTCGTGTGCGTGCTAGTTTTTGTTCTGTTATTTCTGAAAAAAAAAACAAAAACATTTTGTTCTTACACAGTATTCACAGCTAATCTGAAGCCCAGTGTGAAGTCCATGGGAAAATGACCCCATGCTTCTTTGATTTGTAAAAACGTTCCCAGCCGAGTTTCCTGGGATAGGCTCCACCCCCGAATTGGATAATGAAAAAATGGATGGATGGTTGCATCGCGTTAATAACGCTATCATTAAGTGTCTGAGCACCCCAAGGGTTAACATCATTAACATTATTTTCACTTGGACTTCTGAGCAAGTGTCTCATAAGTTAAGATAGATTTATTTAGAGCAAGTAGTCCATGTCTGCGTACCTTAAAATTCACATCTTTATAGCCTGTCCGTGAGTGCTAGCAAGGCTTCCTGAAACAAGAGAGGGAGCTCTTAATCTCGCAGAAAGAGGGAGAGATAAAGGGTACCAGGTGTTGTCCAGGTCAGACGTAGGTCCACCTCTGAAGCACTTCTGGCCTATCAAAAGCTGGTCTGAACATTATTAGATCGCTGTAATTGTATGCAGGAATTTCAGGTCTGATAAGTGGGGGATTTCAAGGAATAGGTTATATTATGTGGAGTACCCACAATCCAACTGACATTAAAGCCTTGGCCTAGCAGACAGAGAAACTACAACTTCTGTGTGGAGTTTGTCTGTTCTTCCTGCGCTTGTGTGGGTTTTCTCCAGGAGTTCAGATATGTGGCAAATTAGGAAGCATGCAAGGTTAGAAGTTTCACTTCCTGGTTGAATGAAGTTCTTAAAACTACTTTGATTAAAAAGTCACAGAAAAATTCATCCATGTTCTCACTGGGGTTTCTCTCCTTCTTTTAAACAAACTCATATTTAACTAAATAAAGTGGCTTATCATTAAACGGCATAAATAAATGAACTCAGATGGTACTCAGAAGAGTCAGAGGTCCCAGGCAGTGCTTTTCTGTTGAGCTTTGCCAGTTAAGCTGTACTAGTCTATCCATCCATCAATCCATGTTGGAGCTAGCTGCGATGAATATGGTTGTTTAGTATTATTAATAATAATGTATTGTGATTTATCTTTTGAATTGTTCAATTGACTGCACTGCATAATAAAAAAATATATATCAGTTTATCTGTTTGCATTTAGATGAAGTACGTTCAGTTGTTGTCCAGCTAATTGGCCCCCCCTCCCTCCGCTTCCTGTGTATCTGTTCACAGGTAAAGCTGTGACAGTTTCGCCAAGGGTGTGAATCTGCCACCCAAAGTACCACCTCACCCCACCTCATCCACGAACCAACACCCCAACCCTGGGTGACAGCTCGGGTGTCAAACTTGGTAATTGGTGGCGGCGTAAGGTGTAAACAGGGTGACGGTGGCAAGGCTATAATCGCCCTGCTTGCGGTGTGAGCGGAAGGAAGGGAGAGGAGGATGAAGAGCAGCTTTGACAGGGTGCGAGGCCCTCACACAGCCACCTGCGCAAATTAACGTGTGTGGCCACACGCAGAGCAGCACATTCACACGCAAAACACACAGCTATAGGTAAGAAACGCCTGGGCTCGGCTGCAGGCATAATTTTTCTATATAAAAATACACACGCATTGTCATAATTAAGCATATGACACACACTTTAAAAAAAATACAGTTAGGTGGTAGATGAAAGACAGTACGTGGAGCTACACATGTACAGTTGGGCGGAGAAGCTGTGAAGTAAGACGGGAAGCTGCAGAGCTTCTTTGAACCGTCCACTTTGATTACATTGGAAAAAGTGGGTATGAGCGTAAGTGTTCGTGAGAGACATTTTTCTCACCCAGAGCATAGATCCTCGGCCCTGCATTAGTGCCAAACCAAATTACCCTCCTGCCCGTCTGGTGCCCTCAGTCCAAACCACATGCAAACACACACAGACGCACAGTTGGGAGGAATGAAACACCACTGCAAGAAACATTTTATGTTGGACAGTCTCTCTCACACGCACACACTGCCCGTGACTATGACGCAGTATGACAGGCAGGAGTTGCCTAGCATGGCCCGCTGTCCCCTCTAACTCTCCCTTCTCTTCTTCCATCGACAGCGTTTTTACTCCCGTCATCATTCTCTCCGCCTTCGCTTAACATTCCTAACTGCTTGCCTTTACTTCATTTTATGCCACTCTCTAAACTAAGTGCATAATTGCTGTTGGCAACAGCACACATATGAAAAATGGAAATGTGTCCTTCCCAATATTTGTAAAGGCCAGTCATCAGATGAATCCAAATGCTAAGAGAAAACAGATTTTCTCCTCTCAGTATTCAACATTAGACACACATAATATTAATGATAGCGAGAATGGCCAATTCATTTTCCGAAGGGGCCACATGAGAAACTAGGGCTGTTGTGAAGGGCTGCACCAATGAGCTGAACTCAATTCTGCTCAATATTAATTTTCCCTCTTTCTAAACTGCTACTGGTAAGAGTCAGTGTTACAATTAGGCAATGAAAATGTGGTTTAGGCACAGTAAAACTCCATTTACTGTACAGTTAAGAAAATGGACATTTTTTTAGCTAAATTTCAAAGACTTTAAACTCAATTCATTTACTTTACTCCAGTTTTTCTAAATAATTTTCTGGGTTTTTTGTTCAGTGAGAGAAATCTAGTCTTTTGGGTTGAACAAGTGCATTTAGGTCCAGTTCGATATCTGAGGTGGGAATGCAATCGGCAGCGGATAGATGATCCTCACTGGGAGAGGATGTGTGTCTGGATTTGTTAAGCTTCATTACTGAGGTATATCCAAGGGTTGATATGACAGAGAAGGATTCTAGGTACAGGGTGAGATGAAAGAAGATGATCTGCTACAGCTCAGAGGATGGAGTCCTGAGGATGAAGTTCAAATAAAGTTGCAATGGTGTACTGTACATGCTAGCACCGATTGTCGAACCAACTGATTATGCAAACAGAATAACAAAAATGATAGAATTTCATTCAACAAATCTGAAACTTCGTGGGCTACCTGTATGACACAGCAGAACTTATTTTACAGATGATTCACATTAAAAATTCTCTAAAAGGAAACAACAGCAGAAGCATGTTAGCCAGTTCATTGCCTTTAATTAACAGAGGAGGTGACACTTGTGAGAAACAGTGATTGGCTTTAACTGCCTGTCTCAACTGTCAGTCTAAGCAGCCGCACCCCTGACTCCTGTATTCAGAGCTATAAATCTTTTTTTTTCTTCTATAATTCACCTATTTAGACATGTTTTAAGGCTTAAACTTTGGGCTTTTTGATTGACAGGTGTCCCATACAGGTATCTGTAGCCATTAGCTTTTTTGCTATGCTTCACTTCCCTAAATTGAAGACACTTGGCTGTTTTTGTGGGATTGCTTGCTGTGTGCTAGACACTATCCAAGACCTTCAGTTGTGATGAGTGAAATTCTAGTTTATTAGACTTCTAATTAGCACTAATTTCCAGCTATACATGTCTAAGCATTGTCATGCACACAGTTTAGCCTGCTAATGATGACCAACACTGTTTCATCCACTGCACTTTTGGGGATTTTTAACAACTCTATGAAAATGTTCTGCTTGGAAATCTTAACTGTAGCCCTTCTATTCTTTACTCCTGAGTCATGGTCTTAAATATGAAACTCAGCTCAGTATCACATCCATCTCCTCTTTCAGTCTCATCTCTCCTTTTCTTCCTCTTTATTCCCTTCTCATCACATTTAGTCTGACCTCTTCCTTCTCACTTTTCCAAACTTTCCTGCCACGCTTGCAGTATTAGTTTTCTTTTTTCTCTAATTTTGTTTCTTCAAAGTTCTTTTTGCACACAGTTACTCACTTTAATATGTATCTTATTTTTTCCTTTTTGTTTTTCCTTTCCACTTCTCCTCTTGCTTCCTCTCCCTCTAACCATCATCCTTTCTCCCCCAGCACATTGCGTCAATCTGCTGATCCTGAACTTTGTGTCTTGTCCTGTCCTTGTAGAACTGGGACTATACAGCAAACCCAGATGGACTATCCCTGTTCTACCAGAGACTAAAATACCACAGAAAGATGTTAGCATTATGGGAGGAGGCGTCATGTGCCCCCACCCCCCGTAACATCATCTCCTGTATTATTCAACACACTGAGCCCTCCTTCTGTGCAACACTGGTCCCTGACCTTTTCATATGAGCCTCTTTCAGCCAAAATAAACTCTGCACACAATGTCAGAGATATTACATGTCTTTGAAGAGCAATTTGAATATATGTACATGTTCATATATATATACATATATATTTTTTTATTATTGTCATTAGTGGTTATTGATATGATTTTTATTGTATCTTTGTATACAGCTAGATTACTTTCCTAAATACATTAAAGTGGAATGTGTATTCCAGTTATAAATAGTGTTATTATTCCAAAACATAAGAACATAAGAAAGTCATTGCAATGTGAAAACTTTTGAGACAAAATGTACACAGTGGCCTTGCAAAAATGAAACACGCTGCTGTTTTTCTCATGAGACCAATTTTAAAGACCCAGCAGCCATCAGGTGTTTCTACTGGACATCTCCTCTAACACAGTAAGTGTTTATGTTTATGAACTTGGCAGCTGGTAGCAGTGAATATTTTCCATTCAAATATACCAAATATCATTGATGGAGAATGTAGAGAAAACAAGGTCAAAGTTTCTTTAACCTCTTAACACACAGTGAGCCATTTTGGGTGAAGGAAGGGTTGGGTTAGGTAACATCAACCCCTACAGACAACAACCCCTGGGTGTTCTAAATTAGCAGAATGAATGAAACGAGACTAAAAGAAACTCTAATCTGAACCCTGGACAGTTCTGCTGAATGTCAGAATGGACACAGTCGTATCAAATTCATAGATTTATCATCTGACAACAGCATTAAGGAAAAAGCATACCTAAAAAGAATGACGTGCATAGATTGGTGGAAGCCCTGAATAGATAAATGCTAGGCTCCTGGCCTGTATGAAGTTGTCCCTGACACCCTGAGGCCTCATCATCCACCATGATCCAGACTCTGATGCATCGACCTGAGCCTGAGCCTCAAGTCAATAAATCCATCCTTCCTCCTCTGACTTCACTTCATTCTTCTTTTTCCCTCGCTCTCCAGTGACCGAGGAGGTGAGAGGTGTCTTGAAAAAGAGGAATGAACACAGCAACAGTCTATCATGGCAAGGTCGAATGATGTCCAAAACTCTGGGACACAGGGGGCAGGGAGGTGTGAGGGATGTGGAGGATGAGAGAAAAAATGGGAAGAGATAGGAAGTAAGAAATAAAGACAAAGATGCTGACAGTCTAGATAGATAGAGAGGTTTACAAGGAAGGCCATAGAGTCTTATCTTTAAATCAGGTTCAGTAGTGGGTTTTAGAGGTGTCGTCTTATTCTGTCATGTGCAAAAATAAGTTATTTGGCCACGGGAGACAAAGCACTGATGCTCCATTGGCATCAGCGCTTTGTCCAGAATGACAGGTATCATCAAATGTTAGATGAAACACTGTGTATGTTTTTTTGCTACATGATGAACCCAGTAGTGTTTCATCCCGTGACTTGTTGTTTTTTTGTTGTTTTCTGAAGAAACATCTCAGCCACTGTTGGAGGGATGGGTGTGCACGCTGTCATGAAATTTGTTAGAGATATATACAGAACCCAGAGGATGCCTTCTGCTGGCTTTGGGAGTCCTTTAACATCTTTATAGAAGCAAGTAAGCTATCATTTCTGCATATAAAAATGTCTACAGCTGATTAGTGATACTAATGTAGACTATGAGTCTACAACTTTTCATCCAGTGCTATCTTAAACTTTGAGGTCTTTGAGCTTTAAGTATGCATTCATCAGCATAAAAAAACAGATGTCCGTTGTATATTTTTGGTAATCTGTTGACTTTTCATTTGGTATCACTATCACACAGCCGCCTTTAGAGCCGAAAGATAAAGCTGTTAAGCAACATTATGTCAAGTTTCAGCCATTATAAAAACATATTTACAGGCTGCTACAAAAAATAGTTGTCATCTGCTTTATAAAAATTGTATAAGCGTTTTTCTTTGTTTTTTTAACCCCATTTGGATGCTATTAATGTCTAAAACTGAGGTAATAACAGCTTTGACTGACTTGTACCAACACTGGCCACTGTAGCCAAAACTTCACTTTTGCTAATTTGAGTAAGTAAATTTTAATGGCATCATCTAGCAAATAATGAAACTTCCTACGAGTTAAAGCCCATTCATGAAGCTCCAGCTTTGTAAATAAAATTCTATTTTCTTGTTTTTTGTGTAATTGCATTTATATATAATGTATTTAGTTATTTTTTGCTTTTACTAATTAGCTGCAGACACAAAGTGCAGTAATTAGTTTCACACAGAAACCATGGCGAAGAACGTGGCTAACTTCTTGTTTTATGTACAGTATGTGTGATCACATCAATTATATTTTGAAGTGCTTATGAAACTGCAATACTTTTCCATCATCTTTCTACTCTACTTTGTGTTTTGCCCCAAAGGGTAGTATAAAATAAAATATCATAACCTCCTCAGCTGACTGTCAAATAAGTACGTATGATGCACATGCATGACTTTATTAGTGTGTGCTAGAGATGCAGTGAAGAACAAAGGATTTTCTCCCAGACTGCATTTGGCCCACATCAAGCTACATTTAACCATCTAACCTAAGCCTAAATACAACTCTTTGTTAATTTAAGCTGACAGCCATGTGTGGGACAGCCAGTACGATGGAAAGAGGGGGAATTCAGCCCAAGAGGGATATATGAGGGCAAAAATGTCCTCAGCGAAGCTTTCCAGTGTGAAGGGACAGTTGGATTCTGTCAATTCAACACATTTTCTGGATTATAATAGGCAGTTCGTAAAAGTAGCTTTCTCAACATGATTTTAAACTTTTACCCCAAACCCGACTCTAAAGTAAAGGCGGTAAAGTGGACTATCATAAGAGAAGTAAAACTGCACAGCTGAGGACTCCTGACAGTCCTCAAGGTGGTTCAAGGGTTCCTTAAGGGTGGTAAGGTTTTTTTTTATTAGTCCTTTATTTATCCAGGTAAAAATCTCAGTGAGATGAGCCTGGCATCATGGCAGCAAACTATGAACTTAATTCTAATTTACATTTAAGTCATTGCAGTGACCCCAAAACGTTATACTGCAAGGTATTAAAGACCTCTGGCCATAAGATGTTTGCAAAGGTCTTTCCTTATGGTAGAAAGGTGTATTCACCTTGAGGTCTCAACCCTTTTTTACCACCCAGGACTCCCAATGTGGCATCAAACTATGCTGTTGCTGACCCTTCCCCTTCCTGTCCATGTCTACAAAGCGTTTGAGTTTATTCTTATTAACCACAGGCAGTCAAAATATGCAGCAGAACAGTTTAGTACCTAACAGATTTTTTAGGATGGTGGGGAAACTTTAAATGTGGTCTTTGCTGTCTCATTTGTCTTCCCAATTTTTAAATATTTTGGGGGGGTTTCATAAGACCAAAAAACATTTACAAAACCGCTCTATGTAGTTCATCATCTGTTGTGAAAACTGCATCATTCAAAATCAAAAGCCACACCTCTCAGATAAGAAATGAGGAATGGTGTTTTGAAAGACAACACACACAGAGACGAACACACTGGGCATAAGGATGGGGGCTTAGCCAACTTCTGCGAGTCGTCCCGACTTAACTTGAGCTCCAGACCGGGTCTTAATATTCTGCCGGAGTGGCAGAGCTGTTCTTCTGCACGACCAATCCCATCGTCAAGTCAAATTTGCATTAGCAAATGGGAAAGCAGCAACGGCCTATTTGTTAATCTGATCTTTGTTTACCCAACACTCTTGTAATCCACTTTTAATTAAATAGCCGCCCAAATATGTGTGAGCAGCAGTTTGACTTTGTCTGTGCCCACATAGCCAGACTGAAGCAGACAGAGAGAAAGAAAGAAAGAAATGGAGAAAGAATAAAACATTGGCTTTTCGTTGTTACACTCCCTACCGAGTTTGCTTGAAAGATGCAGTTCTGCACATGGCACACATCTCCTTTTAATGCAAAGGAACTTAAATTGCACTGTGAATTATTTTCTAAAGTACTTCCAATGGCACGCGCACACACACACACAAATATGCACACACACACATAGGGTTTATGCAGGTCACTTCTGGAGATGCAGCTTATTCCATTGTCTGGTCAAATATCTGATTCTAACCTCAGAATAGATTTGTATATCCTATCTGTCATAAACCATAGGCTGTGTAGTATGAATAAATCAAATAACGCACACACAAATGCTTGAAAACACACTTTCAGAAACACTCACTCGACGTATCACCTGCCAACACACCCACATCCCACACAGTACACAATATGGCAGCATAATGTCCTTTATCTTTTTATAGTTAATGCCATCCTAGGCCTGATAATGCAAGCAGATACCTGGTAGGCAATTACATCTTCCCGTTTCCCTCTGTAATAAAAATGCACCGGTAATAGAAAAATAAGGGTAAATAACACAACAGAGTGAATGAAGCTGGCCCGGCCTGCACTATACATCCCCAATAAGTCAGCCTCCACTGTCACAAGCCACATTGTCATTCATATGTACCTCCTCTGCTGTTCTTGCATGTAAAGGGAAGGCACCGGCAGGGACATTGTGTCTCTATCTGGGTATTAGAGGTGACATCACATTATCCTCATCGCCAACGCGTATCTAAATAACCAACTTCTTGGATTTTTGTGCGCTTTTCTCAGTGGGGTTTGTATTCATGCATTCGTATGTGTGAATTTAGAAAGAGACAGACAGTGCTGTGCAGATTGTGTGAATGTGAGCGTGCATGTTTTGTGCTGTTAATTCAGTGCTAAAGCATGGGTAATGTCAGACAAAAGCCACATGGTTGCTCCAAGGTGTTTTGAACGACAGAGGGACAAATCCATTAACTAGAATTCGTGTATCTGGGTATTTTAGCATTATAAAACCCTCGGGTTTAAAAAAAAAAAAAGATCCATTACAAAATAAGAGCGAGCCAAGTCAATGCAAGAAAACATCCTCAGCTCAAGCCATTGGGTCAGTCCAAGGTCATTTGTTGGTTGTTGCTACAGTGACACAATGTTGTATACTTTTTTTCAGACTACCGTGGTCGGCATTTACGAATTAGGCTTCGCCATCACTTTTAATAGAGGAAAGAAACCTGATAGCCAGATTCAATCTGACAGAATCTAAGCAGTAGCCTTTAAATACAAACACCCTAGCTATTTTCCATATTATACTATTAAGGTTTCGTTTTCTATTCGAGACTCTCAATGCTGTTTAAAAATGTCAAAACATAGTCAATTCTGCATCATTTCTGTCTGCTTGTAACACGTAAGGTAGGATTTTGTTAACACTAATGTAAAAATGTAACCTTTCACAAGTGAGAAAAATGAGCTGCAGGAAGTATTTTCTTAACATTAAACAATTCATTTAATAGTTTATATTTAACAAGTAACCTGTTGGAGCCTAAAAATAAACTGATGAACCTATGAATGAGCTGTAGTGGATGCTGTCAAAAATAACTTAAATGTTACCTCTTAATCGGTATTTTGTCAAGAATGTTTTATATACTCATCTGTTGGGGTGGGGTGTTTTTGTTGTCCCCCCCCCCCCTATATTTTCTAGCATTTCTTTGAAATAAAAAATATACTTCCTTGTAGATTCTCTAATTGTATATATTTTGGCCTTTTTTTCTAAACTATCATTTTTTTCTTTTTAAAGGAAAAGAAAATTGGTAGAAGAGAAATTGCATGCACAATCCCCTGGGACTTAGAGGAACATCATATAGGGTGATCACCATGGACTGGGTTTAGATCTTATGGGGTTAAATGTAAGTCTTTCCCTCATAATGGCACCAAAGGGTGTATGGACAACTGTTATCTCTCCAAATTATATGCCTACCCAAATAAATCGACACAGGGTAATTGTATTTTCACTAAATGCATAGTTTTAACTCTTGCTCAGGCATTACTACCAACCCCACCACCCCCCATCACCCTTTATAAAAGCTTGGCCTTGGATATACTTCTCACCATAAACACAAATGGTAGTTCGCTATTTAGCTGAGTTGGACCATGAATATTCATTGATGGCTCACTTTTCTCATAACGCTGCAGTCATAAAGGAGGAGCAGGCTAATACACCCGCTGTTCCAGGGAGAGAGTATTAAGGGGAGATTTAATAGAGGCGTGAGTATGGACGGACTCATTATCTTTCTATTAGCCCTGTGTCTGCCAGCAGGGTTATACTGACTTCTATTAGGTTAGCGGCCAGATACACACACTGTTACGCACACATTTGCAAAAAAGAAAAAAAAAACTGCTAATAAAGGCTAATTTAGTAGCCAATACTGCCCAACAGTAATGGTTCAAGCAAATGAGTGTCCTCTTTGGGACTTGATTTACGAGGTTAGTAAATGTGTTAGTGTGTGTGTATGTATTTTGCATTAAAGACAAGACTGTAAGATATAACAAGAAAAATGCCACATTCCTGATATATGAACATGTAGTAACTCATAGTGTTTCCATTTATCTACTCCCTGACTAATATTCATGTATTATTTTGCTGAGATAAGTATAAAGGATTCTTTATTTTTTTTTCTTGTATTATGTAGTACACCCCCACCACTTAACTGTGTGTGCAGTGCCTTGTTATTTGCATCATTGAGGCCTTGAGGTAATAAACACAAGTTGGAGACCACTAAGTTTTATCCCTCTAAAGTGAAGTTATCTCAGTTTGCTAAAGACATATTTAGCCACACTGAGCCCTCTGAGCCATAACAGATGGTGACCCTAGAGTTAGAGTTAGGATACATGTAATGCTTAGGGTCATCACCGCTGATTACATAGAACTCAGGAGGTTATATTTAAATTATTATGTATATATAATAGGAATTAAAAATTATTTTTTATTGTTTTGAGAGACAGCAATTCAAATTCAAACAATTCATCAGTGTGAGGAACATTTAAGACTGTTTAACTGTTTACATTTTTCCATTATTTAGCTAGTTGATTCTATGTCTTGAACAACTACATCATGGCACCGTCCCCTCTTCAAGTTTTCTGTTGCTTCTCATAGCACTATCTAAGTTTCTTCAAATAATATTATACTATCAGTGTTGGGTGTAATGCGTTACTAAGTAACGCGTTACTGTAATTAAATTACTTTTCCACTGAAAAAGTAGAGTAACTAATTACTGTTCATTTTTAGGTATTTTAATTACAGTTACTTACAATGTACTTGCGTTACATTGTAAAATAATTAAACTCGCTGAATATCATTATTTAATTTCAATAATTTGTCTTCTAAACGTAGAAGTAAACTCTGCCGCTTTAACATCGCTGTAGTGCAGCTGCACATCATTTCGCGCCAGTTTGCTGCATAGTCGTATTCTAAAGCGGAAGCTGTCGGACTCGGCTGAAGCGAGTGGCTGTTTTATGAAATGGACATATTCCCGTCTCTTCACTTTTCTGAAACAAGCAGACAAGAATATTACAGTAATATGTAAGCTATGTCCTGGGGAGAAAAAACTATCGGCCGCTGTTAATAGCGAGAGCACGAGAGCATAGACGAACACTTCTGAGTGATCCTTGTTCATCATCCATGGATAACACCGCGGCAACTCCTGCTAAGCAGGCAAAACTTGATTTTACTTCAGCAGCACAGAAAGCATCTGAAGGTGAGCTTAAAAAAATGTTTGCAGGCTACATTGTGGAAGACATGCTACCGCTGCGTACTGTAGAGTCTCCGTCTTTAAAAAAATTTATTTATTATTTATAGAGTTTAATTTCTGTTGTTTGCCCACTCAAGGTTTATAGGGATTTTAAGAAGTATTTAGTTAAATTACTTATTTAGTAATTAAGTTACTTTTCTGACACAGTAATTAGATAAGTATTTTAAATACAATATTGACTAAGTAATTAGTAATTAGTAATTAATTACTTTTTTAAAGTAACTTACCCAACACTGTATACTATCCAGCGTTACATGTAATAAAGTTATGTCAAAATAGTTTTACTGCTGAGTAAAATGCCACCACTACCTCTTACTGCCACCTACTAACAGTCATCTGATTGGTCATGAGACTTCATCATAGCCAACTCTTGCAGGCTGCGACAACAAACACTAGTAGTCCGACCAGAGCTTCTTTAAACAGTGTTATTTTCTCAGTCACAGCCATACATATTCAAACCCTTGTCCTAAATATACAAGTTGACAATAACAACTTGACATTAACAATGTATATCCTGGCAGTTTTTCTTACATTTTCTATATAAAGGATGGAGACAGTACGTGGAGTTTTTAAATGCAGAAGATGTTTCTGTTCTTTCCTAATTGTAAATCTTTAAATAACCAATTAGCACTATTACAATTAGACTGGTAAAATGTTTATATTAAAATATTATGGGTAATATTGGCTTAGTTTAAAACTAAATAACGAATAAAACAAATCTGTGTCAGATATATAGTGTTGTCACAGTCATTTTTAAGGCAGGGATAGTGTGTTTTTAAATGTAAATAATTATTTTATTTTGTTCCTCACAGTTCTGTGAATTAGTAAGTACACCACTTGATTCAGTGGCTCATAGACCTACCTTTAGCAGCAATAACTTCAATTAAGTAATTGCCAATTATTTTATACATAAGTCTCTTTCATAGTCTCTGACATAGTTTTTTGAGCCATTTTTTGTAGATTTGCTGATGTGCTTGGGGTAACTGTTCAATATTTAAACTACATCTAGTGTTATTTGTTTCTAAAAACATAAAAGCTTTCTGGACAAGCCTGAGAAGATGACCTTAAAAGTAAGGTTGGTAAAGTTTTGGATTTTTATGGCCTTCAATCGCCCACTGATTTCCTGAAAAGCTTCTGCCTAACTTCTGTATTTCTTATTATTCTGAGGATATTCATGTTATGCTCAGATTCAGTCCAATATTATTGCATTTGTTCTGTCACGTTAAAGTCTCTACCTTTACTACACAATGTTTTTCCATCGTGTGAGGAACCGTACCTCAGCATATAACCAACCACTTAGATCTTCAAACTTAAAACATTAAATTCCCTCTTATATGTCCTGACTGCCGTTCCATCGTCGCCCTAATTGAATCATAAATACAAGTATATGTATATTACCCATTAATAAATAAAGACACCATTTTTTATTAATGAAGTGGAAAATGTGGTATGGTGAGACATCAATCATTTAGCATAAAAACTGTGTGTATTAGTGGGGTGGGTGATACGGGGCAGGGGAATAAAATTAGGGCCGTTAAATACGCAGCACTGTGTGCATTAGTGTGAGTTTTTACGTAAGCAATTATGGAAGGCTTCAATGTTAATTTATGTGTGATCAGCGAACAAGAAGGGGGGGGTGGTCACGTAAGTGGATGAAATAATAAGATGGAAATGTGAGAAAAGAGGGGAAAGTGACAGTGGATTGAGAGATAAAAAGGGAAGTGAGGAGATGGAGAGAGGAGTGGCACAGGACGGAAGGAATGCATTAGTGAGGAGACATGTGGGAAGATTGTGTGAACAACACGCATATTAATGAGGCAATATGAATCACACTGATTACAGCAACAATTAAGGACTGGTCGCCTTGCAGCATGTGGCAGAAGGAGGGATGAAGGAAGAGGGCAAAGTGAGACAGGAGCTTGTCAGACAAAGGACTGTGTGTTGGAGTGGATGGAAACTGATTTTTTGGGGGGAGGACAGGATTGGGTTTTTTTGTTGTTGTTGTTGTTGTTTTTATGTTTTTTTTTTAAACAAATAGTCTCCATTCAAGGTAGAGTGCTGTCAGCTTTGGAGCAATTTTGGCCAATTGTGGCCAAATCATGTTAGCACAAATTCTGTGTTCATGATTCACGCTGACCCTTAAAGCATTTTCCCTCAATACAATCATTGAAAAAACTAGCTTCTCTAAAATGGTTAAAACGTTTTCTACAAACTCAGTGGAAAAATCTTTATGTGAGCAGAAGTCATCCTCTTTCGTCCAATAACAGGAAACTTTAGATAACCTTCTTATCTCACTTACTGGGCTCCAAAGTTGATGGTAAGACATCCTGGTGGCTCATGGTGAAACCTTCATCTTCAAGCCGCATCATATCCACTTCTTCAGTAGCTTGGACTAGACAAGACAATTGCAACCACATCACAACAGAATGTTCACAAAAGGAATCGTGTTATAATAAATACAGCTGCTTTTACTTGCTTTGTACTTTTGCATCCACTTTCCTTTTCAGTATAGGCAATACAAACTATTCATGGTGGGGTGCCACTTCAGACCAGTTACTCTGCTCACTGATCACACAGAGGCCAAAGGTTGCCTTCGGTGTAAACCAGCCACATCAGCAGATTTGACAAACTGGCATTAATTGACACCATTGAGAATGATCTGTGGGTGCTATTGGTCAGTGATGACCTTACCTCTAACTCTATGCAATTTTTTATGTATTTGCTGTTTATGCCTAAAGCAGGGTTAGGGTTATCATCTATGATTACTTAAAACTCACAGGTTTAACATCCATCTGATGATTGGCATTCGAAGTTTAGGGTTTTGGTTTAATTAGTTCAAGTCAATTCTATTTATTTCGCACTGCATCACAACAACAGTTGCCTCAAGGCATACAGAAAAAACCTCAACAATCAGACGACTCCCTATGAGCAAGCACTTGGCGAGAGTAGGGAGCAAAAACTCCTTTTTACAGGAAGAAACCTCCAGCCGAACCAGCCTCAGGGAGGGACAGCTGGCTTGGACTTCCGAGATAGAAAACTCTTTTAATAGGGAAAAACAAAAACAATGAATGGATAGAAGAGGATTACATCATCATCATGTGCCTATTTAACATGTAGCTAAACCAAAGCTAACGCTAAACCTGGTTCTTTGATGTCCCAGTAGATGTAAAGGGGTTAAATGCACCCTTCTTTTAAATGTATTTTTTTATTGCTTGGCTTTTGTACACAACCATGATAAAAAATAATAATATATAACCCTGGGACATTGTATTTAGCCTCACCTGGTTTGTACTTTTGCAACACCAACCACATTCTGAGTGTCTAAGCTTCATGTTAGCTTTAACAGTTTGGCCCTAGTTTTCAAAGCTTAACTTGGTTATGGGAAGTTTTACTGCTCTGTTGTAATAATAACTGAGTTACAATCAAGCTAATTTTACTAAAGACAATGCTCTATGCATCAAAAACTGTAATTATTATTACTGCTGTTATTGTTTGGGCATTATATTTATAGCACATTAACTAAAATGCCATTCCCTTTTGCTTTTATTTCCACCTAATTGCCAAAAACGGCACTTAGTTGGTCTGTCTGCTTATTTTGCTCCACCTAATTGCTCGGGTGGTAAATTTAAGTAAAATAAAATTATAGTAATGGCAAGGAAGTCTGAAATAAGGTTCTAGGCTTGAAGAATCTCCCTGTAACTGTTTAGTATCCTCTAATTCTCAAACATTAGAGAAGCAGTTTGGTGTCACTTCTCAGCCATTTCAGCCCTTCCAGATGGTGTCCATGTGAAAAGCAACACTGGTTGCCACTGCGTTCTCGAGCAGGTGTCGTCTGCCTCATGTTAATTTATTTTCACTTTTTCATCTTTTTGTGTTGCCATTTAGATTCAAACACCGGGGGATACAAAGACATAACACTTATATCTTACTTATTTATTCTTTGTTGCTAATCTGCATTTTGCTGAGGAGTGATTGGCAAATATTACAGGAAAGCATTGCTCTGTGTGGAGGAGAAGCAGAGAAAAGGAAGGTATTGCTGTAAAAAGAAGCTTCTAGATCTACATGATCAGGAAGTGCCATTCTAAAACTGTGTGTGTGTGTGTGTGTGTGTGTGTGTGTGTGTGTGTGTGTGTGTGTGTGTGTGTGTGTGTGTGTGTTTGACCTGCAGATGTTTCTGAGCTATGCACTGGTCAGAGTCCTTAAAGGGTCAGCTGCAGTCTGGACCCACTCACTTCCTGTCCACACAGACACACAAAAACACACATATACAGGGCTAGATAAAGGAGAAAATGTGTATGTGTGTGTGTATGTAAATAGCCTCTAAGCAGGATGTGTGCAGTAATCTAATTAAGCTGTAACTTGGCTTGCCATGACCTTGCTAACCATAGCGAGACCCTGCCTAGGCCCAGATCACACAGAGGGTCCCCTGTCTGGACAAACAACACACAGAGTCAGGCAGGCAGAGAGAGACAGCGAAAGGGGTTTAAACACTTACGTAAAGATGTAAAGATGAACGAACAATAAATAGTGATTGAGAGAGAACTTTATCAGCCATTGTTTGCTTGGTTTTTGTTTCATTATCTTCCCATGCCTCTTTTAACCCTTAAAATACAATATAGGAAACAAGAACACATGCAGAAAAACTCAAAAATCATTCACAGTCCACCAACCAGCACCTCTCTCACTTTTTTATATACAAGTCCTGCGTTACATTGGCTGCCTAAAACATAAAAATCTTTTAGCCATCCGCATGTTGACGTAACACTTTCATATATCCAGATATCTCATACTGCATTTTTACTGCATCATAGACTGTATTCAAAAGGTGGAAGTAGCTGTTGTTGCTTCACCCACTGGGTAGCGAATTCCTTTGTGAAGCCTCAAGTCAAATGCACATATTTCTTTGAAGGGTCTTCACTTTTTTCACCTCAGGGTGGTTAAGAATGACTGAGCTAAGATCCTGTTGAACTTCCAGATACAGATGGACAAATTTTTGATGGCTAACCAACTGGACATATTAGTGTTGGAAAAGCAGAGGAAGAAAGCTGTAGTGATAGGTGTAGCTATACCAGATAACAGCAACATCAGGAGGAATAAGAGAAGCTCAAGAAATACTAAGGGCTGAGAGAGGAGCTAAAGAAGATGTGAAAGGTGAAGATAGCAGTGGTTCCTGTGGTAATCAGGGCAGTGAGGGGCTCCAGCAGATCCCAGGAGTGACATCCAAGATCTCTGTCCAGAAGAGCGCAGTCCTAGCGACAGCAAGGATGCTGCGCAGGACCCTCAAGCTCTTCCAGTAGGGGACAGAGCTTGAAGGATAAAGACCAGCCGCAGGGTGAGTGAAGAATTTTTATATATTATATACAGCAACACAATATATATGAGTGAAATATTAAGTGCACTCTCTATGATTTTTTTAATATAGTATTGAATTGGAAAAACAAAGGGGAAAAATAGTCTCGGTAATTCCTCTTTTTCAGTATTCCTGATTTTTTTTTAATCAAAATTTCTGCATTAAGCTGGCACATTTGGAACAATTTTATGGGAGAAATGTCAATGAGACTCGACAATGAAAAGCTTATTAAAGCCGCTCTGAGCTGCTTTTTTATCAGAGATCAGGAAGTTATTGCAAACTGTAAATCTTTCTGTTTTGTGGCTTGTCGAAGTTTGGATTTTAGCATTTGAAGCATCCAAAGCAATCTCCCATGCAGCGGATGACACATCAGTCCCAAAAGGTATTCCCCCCCCCACCCCAACAAGGATCTGTTTTAAGCTTCCCTCTTTTGGCAAATAGAAAATTTACTTTTGTTAATTTAATTTAAAAAAAAAATGATTGTGGGAAATCCTCAGAGATTACGATTCAGACATGTCACACAGGTGAGAATTCATCCCTGAGATTTTAGGCTTTAAACTGCACATGTTTACGTGTGTGTGTGTGTTTTTTCTGTGTGCCTCCAGGGCAGAGGAAGAGAGGGACACAGCTGTCTAAAATCACTGCTGGGACAGAGAATAACCTGGGGTCTGCCAGGCCATTACACACACACATCCGCACACGCAGCTCATGAAGGAAGTGTTGTGTACAGTAGAGCCTTGGGGTCAGAATTCACTGGCCTTAAATTACATTTCTCAACATGACAGAAAAGAAACAGAGTGCAATTATTGTTTCATTTTGGATTTGGTCTGGGTGTTAAGGTGCCTCGTAGCACAGCACTATAGAGCTCTGCTATGCTGCCTTTCCATCACACAGTCACATGTAGATCAACAGGATATTTTACATTTTGAGTTGAAAAAAAATAATAACCTAACATAAATATGTGGATAGTGAGAGGAGTAGGAAACCCACACAGATTCAAACCAAAGATGTTCTTACTGTGAGGTGAAAGTGCTAACCACTGCACCACTATACCGCCTTTTAAGGCTCCAGTAAGTCCGATAACCCCTTTTTACAACTGTACTGACCAAACGAGCATCTCAAGTCCAATGTTGAGGTTAATGGGTTTCAGGAAGACCTCATCGGGTTACACAGTCTGAGGCTGTGGTGGAAATGTTCTGATGAATCTACAATTCTGCCAACATTTGGCATCAAAGCATTTTCTCTGTACAGAGGTGAGAGTACTTATGTGGTTTCTTACAGAGACCATTGGTGAACATCTGATTATAATTTTGTACCATTAAGTATAAAAGTGGACATTTTAACCTCTTAATATCCTCCTGGTCACTGGCAACCTGTATATGGTTATGGTTAGGGTTGGGTCTTATTTTAGCCACATGCCACAGAAGCAAATTTTCAGAACCCATAAAATATTGTGTTTTAAATGAAATTCCATACATTGTGGTGTTGCAGTTTTCAGTTTGGTTGGGTTTGATTAAAGACATAGACTTTAATCGAACCCAAACCTGTACCTGTAAACTTTTGGTCCTCCAAAAAAGTATAGCGCTCCAAAATAGATTCCAATATGAAGCACAGGTAAAATCATGTGTATCTTTAGGGGTCAAAAGTACTTTAAATGTACCCCTTACTCAGAGTTTAGCATTAATCTAAGGGGGGAAACCTGCCTTTTGTCAACAGTCGTTCAGACCACGTGCTTCACCTTTAGGTCGCAGTTTACTGTCTTTTAAAGGCTACTTGTACTGAGCAAAGTTAGCCTTTTGTAACATCCACCATCACCGGATTTGAATCCACAGGACTGTGGTAGATTGGAGGCATGAAGCTGGCAAATTTGTGAAAGAAAAAAATGCCGTGATACAATCATTTCGACTTGAAGCAGAAATGTAGCAGAGACAGGAACATTTCCAACACCTTGTGTTTAAGAACTGAGGTTGTTTATGAGTAAAGGAAGGCCCCGATCAGCATTTGTATGTCGCTCCCAAAGCAATGTTCAGTGAGTTGACTGGAAATATGACAGAATGTGTATAACTGTTACAATTATTTTCTCATTTCCAGTATTAAATACTGTACTTCATTAGGCATTAATGTTGACTGAGTGACTGATAAATAAATCCTTCTCCTTCCCAGAACTAAATATTGCAATATGGTAGTGTACTTTTAATAAACGGCTCATAAAGTGAAGAAAACTCCTGCAATAATACACCGACTATTAATTGCTGTATTACTGCGCCGTGTTCTCTGCCATTCTGAGTTTCTTACTTGGGTAGTGTTCATTACAGTGTCCTCAAGGCTTATGGCTCCAAATATATTTTTACAGCCATCTGCGCCAGTTGGCTATTCTTAATCGCTGCACTGTGTGTGAATGCGTGTGTACGTATGTGTGTGTGTTTGTGCGATATTACCAACCCTACTGCAATGGATAAAGAGAGTCATCAGCAACACTTGGCTCAGGCAACGTGCCTCTGTGGTGTATGCTGCGATGCCAACATAAATGGCAATGGAGGAGTCTAAATGTCACTCATGCACACGCAGACACACATGCAGAGTTTTGAGGGATAAGTCTTAATGCAGTAGCACAGGCTCCTTGGCACAGACTGCTAACCAGACTGGTATGTGGTCTGGGGTAAGTGGGGAGGCGTTGGCTGGGCTGACACACTACCAGACGTGACATAGTGCACTCTATTCTCTCTTTTTCTGACTGTTGTTCTGTCTGTGAGCTGTGTAATCATCTCTGTCCACAGACTGCTTGATGCTACTCCTAATAAGTGAATTACATGGTGTATAAAAATGTTAGTGAGAAATAGAAAAGTGTGGTCAAAGAATGCGCTGTACAGAAGGAAGCAGTGGATTATAAGTTATCCTCTAATAAGCTTACAGATTTTAATACACTATAACAAGCAAGTATGTGTGTCTAATGAACTCTAAAATGTCACCATCCCACTTTCCTATATGTATCCAAATATATTACATTTAATTGCAGCCTACAAACATCAGCATGACGGTTATGTGAGTTTTCCCAGAGGAATAATATACATGGATGGTTTCTGAGCTTAAACCACTATGGTTAATGCTTGGTTAATGTCGGGCCTCTACAAGTAAAGGGGAACTCCACTGCTTTCAGACAGGAAAATTGGGTTTACTGGTAATGGAGAGTACTACACATTCTGTGAAAACAGTGGTTCCAAGGCACTCGAGGGAATTTTGAAACTGTGAGAAACTAAGTCATTGATGTCATTAAGGTTATCTGGGTTTGAGCTTCAGACCTTGAAAATAACTAGATGTATGGACTTTGATATGTGAAAGAGTCCAATTCCCGGCACAAGTTGAATGCCTGGGTCCAGGAGAAGAGCTGAACAATAGTCATTTAGGCATTTTCTTAACAAGTTTCCCAATTTTCTCTATGGTAAAGCTTTCCAAAAATCCAAAGATCCAAACCGCACTAAGGAGTAAAAAATGTATAATTCGAAAAAAATTCATTCAAGGTAAATTATTTATGGTACTGAGTTGCAATACGGGTAGCTTTAGGTTTTCAAAATTTTTTGGAATTAAACAAGAATTAAGCATTCTGAGCAAACCCAGTGGGCTCCAAAGGGTTAATGGGAAGTTTGATTATCGTCCAGCTCAGCTGAAGCTTTATTCAACTTCAGCATCATCTATGAAATGGAAATTAGTCATAGAAATATTATTTTCTGATTGTCAACATTGGATACACTCAAAATACCTACACAGCTAAAAATATTGTTTAAGTGAAAATTCTACATTTCTTTATTATATCCATCAAGGAGGTTATGGTTTTGGTTGCATGGACCACCCATGTCATCACTCTGTCTGTAAACACAATAGCTTAAAAAGGTTTTGAATAAATTCTGATGGAGCTTTGTTGGGATAAGTGGTCATGTTAACAGTCCATTAGAATATAATATAAAGTACTGCATAAGGATTTAAAATATAATGCCACATTGTGATTCTTGCTGCCTTGCTGCCATATGCCATACAGATATATAGGGAAATGGGAATTCTAAACATATTTTTGTGTAACACAAACATACATTTATTATGACTTCATTATGTACATTACAGTAACATGTTTTAACCGTTTAAATATATAACAGTTTAAATGCATGTACAATGTTCCTGAATAAATACTCCAGTTGATATTTATTGCTAAAGGCTTAAATTAATGTAAAAATGGGAAAAGAATGCAACACATGTATATCCACATGTGTATATCCACATAAATAAAAAATAATTATGCTCAACATTATGTCAGAGCAAATACCGAAAGCCTGCCCTTTAACTTGTTTTTACAGCTCTACAAACTTCTTAAACTACATTTAAAAGAAACCAAAAAACCTAAATGAATATACAGTAAATGCAATGCTGTTCTCTTAAAAGTAAATACTGCCCAGAGTGAGCTGTCTCGGTGGAAGTTTGCACTCATGGAGTGATTCTTGTTTCAAATGGTTTCAGCATGTTTTTAGTTTGAAAGCACACACCTTATGTTTCAAATGGTGTAAACTATTTCAAGTGTCATTAACCCCAAAACAAAAGGATCCATGTGCCACATAAAGCTTGTTGTCCTTAAGAAAATGGTTGAGGGGTTGGATTCTGAAGGCTCAAGTAAGTCACATGATCACATTCATCTGTCAGAAAATTATGAAGTTGATCTAATCAGTAAGTTGTATATATCCCGGTGGGTCGCCCTGCCTATTATGTGCTAGTCTTATGCCGTGTTCACATTCGTATAGGCAGGAATGGGTTTCCAAAATAAACATACAAATCTTTGAAGATCGAATAATATAAATGTCCATACAGTGTGGTTTAATTCTCATGTGAGAAATGATCATCAAACCGGACCAGGATTTAATCTGGTCTGGTGTGACAGTTCATAGGCCAGGGACCTGTCAAAGTCAGGATATCTCAGTATCTTTAATCTGACTATTTTTTATCCCTTACAAGGCTCAATATTGAATTAAAGCTCTTATATCATCTCCTCTGAATTCAATTTCCTTCGAAATAATGGCCAGTCTCTAATACTAAACTAGCTGAGCAGGAAAATGATAGAAAAGCTGACTTGCTCTTTGTAGAATGTAGACATTGGGCATTTGGCTCTCTGATGAGAGAAGGAAGAACAGACTCTTGGTCTTTGAAGGGAATACATGCTGTAATGGCCAATTTTTGGAGGCATAAAAAAGAATGGATATGAGACATCATAAATAATCCAGGAACATGCCCTACACTGAGCCTGCTCTTCATCCATGGAACAAGGTGGCACAACCACCATGGTCTAAAGATCGTTGATCTGTTAGGCTAACTTTCTATGATTGCCTCCCTTTCTTCTGCACTGCCCCATCTGACCACCCTTTCTCTCAGATGAATTAGTTATATTAGAGGGATATAGTGTTTGGCATAAGGGAGCCATTACCCACACCCTGTGATGTGTGTGCCAGTTTAGCCAAGGTCTTTTCTGCCTCTCCATTCAAGCCCAGCCTGGCGGGCCATGCAAGACGCCAGGCTCATCTAGTCTGGCGTCACTCCCAGCTTGGCCAATAGATGACAGAGGGCTATCAGGGATGACTGGAGACAGATAGAGAGGGGAAAAAGAAAGCTAAAACTGCGCAGCATGGAGAGAGGAATGGAAGGGGGAGGCAAGAATAAAGCTACTGAGAGGAAAAGGAAAAGAATAGAAAGTATAATCTCAAATGAAATGGGACTCACTTTCCTCTGATCTGTCATCTCAGGATAGGCCCATTCCTGATGACCGCTGGATGTTGTCAGTTGGAGTTAAATGCTCTGCAGTGACTTATGATGGTTATTTCAGATGATTTTGCACATCGGAATAAAAAACTCATTACAAGTATAGGACATGATAAAACACATACAGGGTGTATCAAAAAGAATTACCCGATTTGCCGAACATAAAAGTGAAGCTCTCGATTTACCGGTCGAGCGCATCTATGGTCACGAGCTCTGGGTAGTGACTGAAAGAACAAGAATGTGGATACAAGTGGCGGAAATGAGCTTTCTCCAAAGGGTTGCTGGCTTCTCCCTCAGATAAGGGGTGAGGAGTTTGGCCATCTGGGAGCAGATCAGAGTAGAGTCGCCTTAACATCGAAAGGATTCAGTTGAGGTGGTTCGGAAATGTCCTACCGGGAGGAAGCCCTGGGGCAGACCCTGGAAACGCTGGAGAGACTGCATCTCTTGGCTGGCCTTGGGAATGCCTTGGTGGTCCCCCAGACAAGCAAGAGGAGGTGGCTAGGGAGAGGGAGGTCTGGGTTTCTCTACTCATGCTGGGGATAAGTGAAAGAAAATGAATGGATGGATGGCATTTTATTGCACACACTATGTTTTTACACATTTTGATAAGTATTTAACAACGAATCCAAAAACAGGTGTGTCATTTAAATATTTAGTAATATGTTATGTTTGAGTCCAGCCTTCATCTGCTGTAGGTGTGGGCTGTTGGTCTAATATGGGTTGACGTGTCAATGAAGCTTAACTCTGACCAATAAGATTGACACTGATGTGAGTTGTTGAGGATTTCCTGAATTTTTCTGTCAATAAACTTTTTGAAAGTGACAATGTGATCAAACTGCTTATCAGAAGGAAAGCTTGATTATTAGAAAAATTATTGAGCTTATTGAGCATTAGCTGATAATTTTAGCTTACAACTAGCTGTTGTCAGCTCCTTGTTAGCTAACTGGAAACAGGAGGGTCACATATTTAATCTACAGATAATGAGCTAACATTAACAATGTAGATAATTTTGAAAAGCATATTAATACACATTGTCTTATGTTTGAGCACTGACTTCAGTTGGGATGGGATGGAGATGAGGACGTTCGCAGCAGTCGTGGAGGCAGTAGATGAAGAAGAGGAGGATGAAGAGATGATGAGAAGGAGATGGTGAAAATCTAAAAGTGCATATCCTAAATACTCATACATAGTTTGAAATGGCAATTGTGACCTAATAACAAACTAATAACTAATAACTATATAAATAACCATTTAAAATATTTTTCAACAGTTTTTCAGCTATTTAGGTGTTTAAAATGTTTGTAAGATTCCCTTTTTTCAGTTTTCTCGCAAGCCTGGAATACTATAATAGAAGGGATGAATCATGTGATAGCATGCGCTAAAAAATGTTTGACCATTTGCTAGTCAGGCTGGAGACTTATTTATTTCCACTCATTGCATGTAAGAAGTATAACAAAAGTATATACGACTAAAGAAAAGACCTCCCTGACTCTGCTTTTTCCAAATGTTTCTTTCTGTTAAAAGGGATTATTTTTCTTTACACTGTCGCCAAGTGCTTTCTCATACGGGGCTGTCTGATTGTTGGGCTTTTCTCTGTATTATTGTAGCGTCTTTACCTTACAAAATGCCTCGAGGTAACTGTTGTTGTAATGTGATGCCATATAAAAAACGTAATTGCACTGAAGTTCTTTAAAAATCTGAACTAAAGCTTAGACATATTTCTATAGCCTTGAGTCACTTCTGTCACTGTGGACAAATGTTCAAACCCCTAAAAGTGCAGCCATATGTGAGCTGCCGTTGTGGAGAACTCGGAAATATTTGGCCACTGGTGTTAGAGGGCATAAAACTTCAGCATGCGAAGCAGGAAAAGGGGGACTAACATGTTCTGACACCAAAAGAAGCGTGGGTTAGGAGCTACCCCGGTGACACGAAGGGATTTGAACCCTGTGGCACAGAGAGGCATTAATGCCATCGCCTTCAACTTTCACCTCTCGCCTCACTAGCCATGAGGATCGCTGCCACACAAAGGACAGCTGATTCGAACTTCAGCCTAGAATATAAATGTTTTTATACCAAAGCAAAGAATAGGCTTTTTTATCACAAAAGTTCAGGAGTATTATGATTTAAAGCAGGAGCTGTAATGAAGGGATTATGAGAGGGATTTCATGTTTGTTTTTCTGTTTTTGTTGCTCCAAATGGTCAGCATCTGCCAGTCTGGGAAAGCATAAAAGTTGTTGGAGACTTCAGACCATATTTTCAGAGAGTGGTTCATCCAAGAGTTAGAAAGACAAACAGTGTTAATGATTAATGGGAGACAGGAGGGGCTACAGCACCGAAGATGGAGTCCAAGTTAATTATCGTGCCATAAGTGCTGCTTTCAACTTTACACACAAGTGTATGGATAGTGCATGTGTGCCTGTGCTTTAATTCCATGTGAATGTGTGTTTGCGTGTGTGTGTGTGTGTGGACTGTGTCAAATTACTTGACTGGTAATTGGTAGCAGCAGGCCTGAGACTGTGAAGTACCCTGAAAAAAAGTATTACTTAGTGTCATTATCCCTCTCTAATAAGATATTTCTTCTGTAAGACCGAATCTGAACATAGAATATCTCGACATAAAGGAGAACACTGTAAACAATCATAAGTCACACACATTTAACCATCTTAATAAAGATTTAATGACTTCAGTCTAATTTGCGTGGCACAGTGGAGGATGCATGTGTAGCTGTGTGATATAGTAGGAGGTGTGCGAAAGCAGGAAGCAATGCTTTTGGAAAAAACTGTCACCATAAGGAGGTGTGGACACGACAGAAAGCCTCCCAGTGGAGCCAAGCTGGGAAACCATCCAGCTCTTCCTCAGCAATGAAAACTAGACAAGGTTGGGCTTTAAGAGGGAATAAGATGACATTTTGAATGTTTTGAATGTATCAGTCTCCAGAAGACTGCCACAACATTTTAGGATATTTAAAAGCACTCTCTGGTATTCTTCACACTCTTTGTCTTTAACAGACCTTTTTCTAGGCAGAAATTTCGCCTTGTTGCAGTGGGGAAAAGCAGGTGTATTAAAAATGGCTGCATTCCACTTAGGTAAGGTCCCGCTTTTGTTCATGCTGGCTGACACTCAGCTAATGAAACTGAGCTACCATTAATTCCATCTGTGCTTTCTTCGTTTTGATAATTCAAAATGTTCTTTTTAACTTTATGAGCTCCAAGCTATCATCAGTGACGATCCCAGCCCTCGCTTCAGTGCCTTAACCCTGACCTTAAGTTTGGGGACAAATAATTACTTTTCATGCGTGTCAGACTAATTATTTTTTTGTCCCTTGATATTCAAGATAAAAAAAATTTAAAAGAACAAAAATTATATATTGTGCATAGAATCAGGTTAAGTCTTAACAAAATCCAAATGGACTATTAACACAAGTGTAAACAGTTGTTTGTAGCAGACTGCAATTCATTTTTAACCTGATAATAAGCAAATATATATTTAAGACACTAGATGTTACCTTTCAAATCAAGTCTTTAACTTTACCTTTTTCCCTTATAGTTCTATCATAAGATGTTTCATATATATTTTCAATATATAAATATATATTTTGTTACCCATGGGCCATCGAGTGGGACTGAGCAGGCTTCCACTGTCTGTGAGCTTGCCAGGACATAGGCAGGTAGAGTCCTGGCGTCAGATGCAGGTGAGGAAGCAGTCTCCTGCGTTGCCAGTGTGGGATCAGCTTTTGTGGTTAGTTCGAGGAGTTCAGCGTTCAATGAGGCAGGCGGAGGGAGGCTGGCCCTGAATGCACGGGATTTGCAGGGCAAGGATACTCAGGATCTTCAGGCTTGGACTGTGCAGGGTACACAGTATAGTTTCCACAAATCAAGGAGTGTTTATTTTTAAAACACAGCATTTCAGCTGACATCAAAAAAAAATATTGATACTAAGGTTGTTGTTGGTGAGGTCAGTTATGATCCAGTCTTTAAAAAGCAAAACTGGAGCATGAAAATATATCTAATCAACAGATTTCTACTTTTTTTTAAAGGACAGCGACAGAGTGAGACCAAAGTCAGGACTGAGGGTATAATGGTCGTTCTCCGGGATACATTTCCAACTTAGGAATTATGAAGATCTGAGAGGTGAAAATGTCATCCTTTATTTGCTGTGATACTGGCTAATGCCCCAGGAGATATTGCTTACAAGTGTTTACAATTAAAGTGTCACAGTTGTGTGTACACTGAGCTTCCATTCAAAACTGCTTATGATGACGTTTTGAGCAAGTTCCAGTTTATGCAGAGTGGAGTCCTTGCTGTTCCTGACCACAGTGGTTTCTATGGGCAAAACCAGAAAACCTTATACACTGCAAGTGGGTAAACTTTTCTGAACGCATTAGTTATGTTGATGCCCGGGAAACATTTTCATTATCATATTATAGAAATGGAATGTAAGGAATGAAGCTAACAGAGAATGTGTGCAGCTCTTGTCTTTTACCAAATTCTTAACTTGTCATCAAGTTGTTTAGCATCTCCAGATATTCACTGCTGTCCAGTTCATCGTTCAAATCTTATTTAAGCTCCTAAGCATCTGGCCTCTGTATAATAGTGGGGAAAAGGAAAACTTAACGTGCGCTACTCCATGCGTCATTCATCCAATGATAACTTTGATACAATTACTCTAAGTGGCTCTCGAGGAGGCCCAAAGCAGGGTGTGGATGTGCCTGCGTCCACATCTTTTTTCTTTAATTCTCCCCTCTCTTCATTGAAGATAAATGTCTTGATTTGCAGTGTCTGTGTGTGTATGACAGAGATGTCCTCAGTTCTCAGCAGGGAACCGTTCCATTAAAGTTGGCGAGAGGTTTTCATGGGGATCCTGTTCACTCTGTGCTCGCTTGGCTCTTGATCTCACCGCACGATGAAAACTCACGCCGCATTAAATGAACGGCCCGAGTCCTCACAGCCTACAGAGCACATGGAGATGACTAGGTAAAAAAAAGAAATAAATAAAACACAGACTCCCCAGGCTGCAAACTTCAGAGGGGAGAGTTTTTTAAAGTGTGAAAGAAGAGCAATGATAAAAAAAAGAAGAAAATGTGAAGTTTTGTTTTAAATGAGAGTGTGAGGTATATAAAGAGGAAACTTTAGTCAGGTGTGTTTAAATAGTTGTTGGCCAAGGTATTACAAAGACTTGATTACTTTATATTCATCAGGTCAGATCAAGTCAAAGGTGCTTTTTCATATTTTAAAATCCATCCATCCATCCATCTTTTTCCACTTATCCAGGGCCAGGTCGCGGGAAGCCCAGACCTCCCTCTCCCTAGCCACCTCCTCCAGCTTGTCCGGGGGAAGACCAAGGTGTTCCCAGGCCAGCCGAGAGATATAATCTCTCCAGCGTGTCCTGGGTCTGCCCTGGGGCCTCCTGCCAGTGGGACATGCCCAGAACACCTCACCCAGGAGGCGGCCAGGAGGCATCCTTGTCAGATGCCCGAACCACCTCAACTGGCTCCTTTCGATGTGGAGCAGCAGCTCTACTCTGAGCCCCTCACTGGATGGCCGAACTTCTCACCCTATCTCTAAGGGAGAGGACAGCTACCCTTCGGAGGAAGCCCATTTCTGCCACTTGTATCTGTGATCTCGTTCTTTTGGTCACTACCCACAGCACGTGACCATAGGTGAGGGTAGGATGTAGATCGACTGGTGAATTGAGAGCTTCGCTTTTATACTTAGCTCTCTCTTCACCACAACAGACCAGTACAACAATCCATCTGTCGACCTCCTGCTCCCTTCTCCTGTCACTCATGAACAAGACCCCGAGATACTTAAACTCTTCCACTTGGGGCAAGGACTCATCCCTGACCCAGTGTGGGCATTACACCCTTTTCTGGCTGAGGATCATGGCCTCAGATTTGGAGGTGCTGATTCTCATTCCCACCGCTTCACACTCGAACAGCGAGTGTGAAGCGAACTGTTCCAGTGCGAGCTGGAGGCCGCCACCCAATGAAGCCAACTGGCTTCATTTTAAAACCACGAAACCTGTTTGTTATGGTTGTATCATTTGAAGAAAACTCAGATGTATACATTCTGTTGAGTTGGCATCACTTGTTCTGACTGATGGGAAAGCAAGCAGTAACGCTGAAATCCACAGGTCACAGATTTGTAGGGATAGCACAAAAAGTTGTTTTAAGAAGAAATTCAGGCAATAATTTTTAGAAATTATAAAGAATTGTGACGTGATGTTATACAGTTTGAAATTACTGTTCAAATTACTGATCCATTATTAGTGGGTGCAAGAACATGCAAGAATATACATTTCCTGAAAATAAAATGTTTTTCTTGTACACCTATTAAACTATTTAATAGGTGTACAATAACTGCCCCTCCCTGAGCCTGGTTCGACCGGAGGTTTCTTCCTGTTAAATGAGAGTTTTTCCTTCCCGCTCTCACCAAAGTGCTTGCTCATAGGAGGTCGTGTGATTGTTGGGGTTTCTCTGTATTACTTTAGGTATTATTGTATATATAAAACTGAATTTAATTTAATTTTAGCTCGTAGAGACAGTCTTTACTGGATACTGCTGTTGCTTATGATCACCCTAATTCCTCCATCTTCTAATCTTACTCTACTCCTACTCATACTGCATAATGCATCCTATGAATGCATCTTTTCACACCCACATCACACATGTAGTGGAGAGTTGAAAAACAATACTAATCTAGTTATGTTAGCATAAGACCGATAAAAGTGTTACACCATGCATACTAGAGTAAAGCATTGTCATCTGAGCTTTGCAATTGTGTCAACTCAACGGACCGCACTTCTCCAGAATTAAAAAGAAAAGCTGTTTGAGTTGCAGACAAAACTGATGCACTGCTGCTGACACCTGACAGAGTAAACACAGGACAACCAAGAACTGATTTGAGTAGTTTGTCCATGATGCTTTGATGTTTTTCATCAAGATCACTAGTATCTGGTCCAGATGTTGAGTAGTTCATCACCACTTCACACATTACACTGCCAACAGCAGGGCAGAGTGAGAGGAGCTAGATTGCTCACTGAGAAGTTGGAGCTCTGTTGCCTGTGACATGTAGCTCACCTGTGGCAGCATCTGCTTGTTACAATCATGATATTTCAAAGTGCTAATCTTACTGATAAACAATTCCCGCTGTATAGTGTATAAAATGTTTATAGTTATATATATATATATGCATGGTCAGGAGCTTTCTTGTCTTTATGTCAGTGGCTTCTATCTCCTCCTTTGGCCAGCCTATTACCCCAGCAGGGTACCTGATCACGGGCAGGGCGTAGGTGTTGATAGCCCGGATCTTGTTCTTACCGTTCAGCTGACTCCTCAGGACTTGCCTGACCCTCTGCAGGTACTTGGTGGTTGCAGCTTTCCTAGCGGCCTCTTCATGGTTCCCATTTGCCTGCGGGATCCCCAGGTACTTGTAACTGTCCTCTATGTCTGCAATGTTGCCTTCTGGTAGTTCAATCCCCTCAGTTCTGACTACCTTCCCTCTCTTTGTTACCATCCGACTACACTTCTCCAGCCCGAATGACATCCCAATGTCTTTGCTGTATAGCCTGGTAGTGTGTATCAGTGAATCGATGTCTCGTTCACTCTTGGCATACAGCTTGATGTCATCCATATACAGGAGGTGGCTGACAACCGCTCCGTTTCGTAGTCGGTATCCGTAGCCAGTCTTGTTAATGATCTCACTGAGGGGGTTCAGGCCTATGCAGAACAGCAGTGGGGGCAGAGCATCTCCTTGGTAGATCCCACACTTGATGGTGACTTGTGCTATGGGCTTGAAGTTGGGCTCTAGTGTTGTATGCCACATCCCCATTGAGTTCCTGATGAAGGCTCTTAGGGTCCTGTTGATCTTGTACAATTCTAGGCATTCCAGTATCCAGCTGTGGGGCATTGAGTCATAGGCCTTCTTGTAATCAATCCAGGCAGTGCACAGGTTGGTCAGTCTGGTCTTGCAGTCTCGGCTGACTGTTCTGTCTACCAGTAGCTGGTGTTTTGTGCCTCTGGTATTCTTGCCAATCCCTTTCTGTGCCCCGCTCATGTATTAACCCATGTGCCTGTTCATCTTAGCCGATATGATGCCTGACAGGAGCTTCCATGTAGTACTGAGGCAGGTTATTGGTCGGTAGTTGGATGGGACCGGTCCCTTCTTGGGGTCCTTGGGGATCAGGACCGTCCGACCTTCGGTTAGCCATTCCGGGTGTCTCTCGTTAACTAGCAGCTGGTTCATTTGTGCTGCCAGACACTCGTGGAGTGCAGTCAGCTTCTTCAGCCAGTAGGCGTGAACCATGTCGGGCCCTGGTGCTGTCAAACTCTTCATACTGGAGACCCTTTCTTGGATGTCTGCCACTGTGATGGTTACTGGACCCTGTGCAGGGAGGTCGCTATGGTCCGCCCTCAGATCCACTAGCCACTGAGCATTGCCATTATGGGTTGCGTCCTTCTCCCATATGCTCTTCCAGTATTGCTCCGTCTCCAGCCTTGGTGGTGCTGTTCTGTTATTGTTCCCTTGCCACTGAGAGTACACCTTTGCTGGTTCTGTGGAGAACAGCTGGTTTATTCTCCTGCCTTCTATCTCTCTGGTGTACCTCCTCCTGACCATGCATGGAGGGTTTCACCCCAAGTCCAGCACCCTGAGGCTGTACGCTAAGCGGAAGGAAGGGGGCCGGGGACTGGTGAGTGTCAGCACCACAGTCCAGGATGAGACAAGAAACATCCACGAATACATCACGAAGATGGCCCCAACTGACAGTGTGCTCAGTGAATACCTCAGGCAGCAGAAACCCAAGAAAGAGGAGGAAGGCGAGCAACCATCATGGAAGGACAGGCCCCTGCACGGTATGTACCACCGGCAGATAGAGGAGGTGGCTGATATCCAGAAATCCTACCAGTGGCTGGACAAAGCTGGACTGAAAGACAGCACAGAGGCACTAATCATGGCAGCACAAGAACAAGCTCTGAGTACAAGATCCATAGAGGCTGGGGTCTATCACACCAGGCAAGACCCCAGGTGCAGGCTGTGTAAAGATGCCCCAGAAACAATCCAGCACATAACAGCAGGGTGCAAGATGCTAGCAGGCAAGGCATACATGGAACGCCATAACCAAGTGGCCGGCATAGTGTACAGGAACATCTGTGCCGAGTATAACCTGGAAGTCCCGAGGTCAAAATGGGAGATGCCCCCAAGGGTGATGGAGAATGACCGAGCTAAGATCCTGTGGGACTTCCAGATACAGACGGACAAAATGGTGGTGGCTAACCAACCGGACATAGTGGTGGTAGACAAACAGGAGAAGATGGCCGTAGTGATCAATGTAGCGGTTCCGAATGACAGCAATATCAGGAAGAAGGAACACGAGAAGCTGGAGAAATACCAAGGGCTCAGAGAAGAGCTCGAGAGGATGTGGAGGGTGAAGGTAATGGTGGTCCCCGTGGTAATCGGAGCACTAGGTGCGGTGACTCCCAAGCTAGGCGAGTGGCTCCAGCAGATCCCGGGAACAACATCGGAGATCTCTGTCCAGAAGAGCGCAGTCCTGGGAACAGCTAAGATACTGCGCAGGACCCTCAAGCTCCCAGGCCTCTGGTAGAGGACCCGAGCTTGAAGGATAAACCGCCCGCAGGGGTGAGATGGGTGTTTTTTATATATATAAAATAGGATCATGGCCAAGCTTGAAACCTGGATCCCCCGTAGCCGGTTACCAAGATTACGTGAAGTACCCTCAGAAGGTCTGCTAGATGATGTTAATGCAGCACTACGGATGATACCTACAACCACGATTACCGACACTAACAAGCTGATCTACACTACGGCAGCAGTGATCAGTGAGATGCTTGGCTACAAGTTGAACAGCCACAAGGGGCAGTACCCTCCATGGAGAAGGAGGCTAGAGGGCAAGATCAAAGTAGCACGAAGGGAGGTTAGCCAACTAACGGAGTTGCAGAAAGGCGCGACAAAGAAGGTGCATAAGAAATACAGCAAGCTGTCCATACCTGAGGCCTTGGAAACTGCCAAGCAAAGACTCACAGCCTTGGCCAGCCACTTGAGGAGGTACACCAGAGAGATAGAAGGCAGGAGAATAAACCAGCTGTTCTCCACAGAACCAGCAAAGGTGTACTCTCAGTGGCAAGGGAACAATAACAGAACAGCACCACCAAGGCTGGAGACGGAGCAATACTGGAAGAGCATATGGGAGAAGGACGCAACCCATAACGGCAATGCTCAGTGGCTAGTGGATCTGATGGCGGACCATAGCGACCTCCCTGACCAGGGTCCAGTAACCATCACAGTGGCAGACATCCAAGAAAGGGTCTCCAGTATGAAGAGTTGGACAGCACCTGGATTGATTACAAGAAGGCCTACGAATCAATGCCCCTTAGCACAACAACAACAACAAAAAAGCGCTCTCTCACCCAGGAAACACGCAGAGAGAGAGAGCGCGGCACCCTGTAACCATGGCAACCGTAACGCTGCCCCCTGGAACAACAGAGCGTAGCTGTCAAACAATATGAAACAGGAAAGTACCGCCGTGTAATCCATTTATTTCAACAAAGTAACTGTATTCTGAATACCACCTTTTTAAACGGTAACTGTAACGGAATACAGTTACTCATATTTTGTATTCTAAATACGTAACGGCGGTACATGTATTCCGTTACTCCCCAACACTGCCGATGGTTAGGGACAAATGCAACTGCATGGCAGGATGCTGTAAATGGACCAAACTTGATAATTCATCCACAATACAAGGTTAGTCATTAATATACTGCTGCATGGGCTGGGCTGTAGTGACATTGTAAGTTTTTAAAAACTGAGCTTTAAAATGTGCTGCAGATGAATAGTGGTAATAAAAACCGAGAGAGGCCAACAGTGATCGCTGCCTTCATTAGGGGCTTGTTCAGATTAAATAGAATAAAATACAAAGCATTAAAACATGTTAAAAACACAACAGCCTTAATAAACACAGAGTAGTTTGGACCCGGAAGCAGGATTTATACATTATCACTTAAAGACCAGATTTGACCTGAGCTAATAATTGTGTATAACAGTTACTATTTTTGCTGTAAGCCCAATGAATATTAGCTTACACGTTGTTTCAGATGCTGTCATTTCACCTTTCCACTGTCACACTGTGACAGGTCCTCTACACCTTTCACCCAGGGCAGTGTAGTTTTGTTGCCCTGTTGCTGTGGAATCACCGTCTCTCCTCGGGGCTGTATTAGAGTCTCTGTGGAGGTGACGGCAACCAGTTAGAGACCTGACGCCATGAGCACATTATACTACACATTGCTGTTTGCTACAGATCATCCTCCTGTATCTGCAGGTGAAGTGACAGATACGTCTTTCAGGTGATGTCAGCTCACCTCTGCCAGAATATGTTTGGACATGTTTGTGTGTGTAAGTGTGTGAAAACAGGCAGGTGCAGTTTGCTTGTGTTCAACTGTGCTTTTCATTGTAAACTTGCGTCATACTTACCCCATGTTTGTCACTGAGTATGCTGTAGCAAGAATTGTATATTTTTGAGCACATATGGCGTTATGTGTGTATTTGTGTACTCACTCTAGTCTTGTGTGTGTGTGTGTCTGTGCGTGTGTGTGTGTGTGTGTTGACACTGCTCCCTGTCAAAGGCGATTTGAGGCCAGTTCAGTCACTGTCAGGGCTGAGGCCAGCTGGGTTGTGGGGCGTCTGTGTTTATCAGCTCTGTTAGATCCTGTCATCCACCAAGCTCAGAGCGCAGCACTGGGGACTGATCATCATCTCCTCCAGCAGGTAAAGAACATTGAAGTGACAGGAAAGGACCTCCAACCACACACCACATGCACACACTTACACTTGAAGGAAGAAAAAAACACTCAAACTGTTGGCCAGTCTCAGTGCCACCTAAAGCTTCAAGTGTAGGGGAAAGGACTGTACTGTACAAAGAGTATTAGCCTTAAGTCAGTGCCATATAGTGCTGGGAAAATATTTACCCCTTTCAAGATTTCTTCATTTTTTCCATATTTGTCAAACTAATATGTTTCAGCTCATCAAACAAATTTAACAGTGGACAAAGAAAACCTCAGTAACTACAAAATGCATTTTTAAATGACATTTTCATTTATTAAAGCGAAACAGCTATTCAAACCTAACTGGCCCTGTGTGAAAAAGTAATTTCCCCACCATTGTTAAATGATGAATTAACTGTGATTAACCACATTTTTTGGAAAGCTGAGTTCATTTTCAGTTGCCACACCCAGGCCTGATTACTGCCAGACCTGTTGAATCAAGAAATCACTTAAATAGAAGCTGCCTGATAAAGTGAAGCAGGCTAAAACATCTCACAAAGCAACACATGCCAGGATCTAAAGAAACAGCTTAGAAACAAAGTCACTGACATTCGTCACTCTGGAAAGGGTTGCAAAGCCATTTCTAAGGTTTTGGGCCTCCAGCAAACCATGATCATTATCCTCAAACAGAGAAAACATGGAATAGTGGTGAACCTACAGAGAACTGATTCAACAGTAAGAAAGAGACTGGGCAAAAATTGCATCAGTGGAGTTCCAAGGCAAAAACCACTGCTGGCCAAAAATAACACAAAGTCTCATCTCACATTTGCCTAAAAACATCTCAATGATTACCAAGACTTTGGGGAAAATACTCTGTGGTCTAACAAGACAAAAGTTGAACTTTTTGAAAGGGTTTCATCATACCAGCAGTCAAACATGGCGGTGGTAGTGTGATGGTCTGGGTTGTTTTGCTGCTTCAAGACCTGGGTGACTTGTCTGTAATTCATGGAACCATGAACTCTACTTAACAGAAATTCCTGAAGGAGAAGGTCCAGCTATTATTTCATGCCCTGAAGATAAAGTGCTCATGTGTCTAGATAAAGTCTAGACTATATCAAAGTCTAGACTTTAGTCTGATTGAGATGCTTTGGCATGACAATAAACAAGCCGGTCAAGCTTGAAAACCCTCAAATGGGGATTGAACAACAGTTCTAAGTGAGCCAAAATTCATCCACATTGATGTTAATGAATATTAAAATGTGTTTTTTGAAATTTGTGTGACAAATATGCAAAAAATAAAATAAATTTAAATAAATACTTTTGCAGCATCTAAATTCTACATATACTTTACATACAACTATAGTGAACTTTTCTTGGCTTTCTAATCTGCTGATTTTTAGATTAGCTAGTTAACGGTATCAACTTTTAAAAATAATTGGTAGAGACTAAAAGATTCAGAATGAGCAGAAGATTCAAAGTGCAGGCACAATTAGTTTTCTAGCTAATTCACAGGTTCAGTGCAGTTCCATGTGTGGCAGTGGCTGAGGGACCTGGGGATTTAGGCCGTTCCACAAGTGAGTGTTTTCTGTTAAACAAACATCTGTTCATTGTTTTCTCACAGTGAGCTCACCCACTGGACAAAATTACCCAGGAAAAACATGCCCATCAAACACTGTTTTTATTTCTTTTCCCTCAGTGTATTAGCCTTCAAACATGGAAAAAAAGGAGTTTACTCAAACTTTACTCATGTTTTGGATATTGTAATCATTAGGAACACAGCACATATAGACAGGATTAAATAGGCAAGAGTGTAAAAGAAGTAAAAAGGAAATAGGATGTAAAGTGGGAGGCAGAAATTAAGTTAGAAATGCAGAGGGATGGAGATGCTATAGAGCGGAGGTCAGGATAATGACTGTGGACAGGTCCAGAGGAGCAGACCGCCAAGCCGTGTGTTCTACCACTAATAGGATTAAGAAGGATGGGATTCCCCCTGGAGGACTGGACACACTCACACCAGAGAGAGATAGAAGGAGCGACATCTCTGCCTCGCCTTGCAATACACCCGCAGGACTGGGTTTAAGTGTGTGTGTGTGTGTGTGCACGCGTGCATGTTTTACTTCACTGAAGATAGAATGTCCTCACAAGGATACAACGATGAAGAAAACTCTGAGTCAGAACATTGGCCTGGCTATAGGAGCCTCTGTGTGTTTACACTTTAACTTACACCAAAGGTTAGCTGAATTTAGCGTAGTTCAAGGCTTTTAAACTCAGTGTCAACATCAAGACATCAAGTGGGCCATTCTCAAAGTTAGTTTTAAAAAGCATCCCTCTCTCAAGCACTGTCCAGAGAATGCCAAAGCAACAGGTGGCGACACAACCCTATCTTTGAAGAAATTTTGACCAATGACAAGCAAACAAGCAATAACATGGCATACAGTCTGATGTCAAAAAAGGAAATAAAGGCGCCCAATGTTTTCTTTGTCCACCTGTTAATGCAGAAAATACGTTTTTGGAAATCTTCCTCCTGGAAAAACATTTATGCGTTTACGAAAGGTCAAACGCATAGAAAAAATTATGTTTACCATTATACCCATGTATGTTTGGACGCTGACAAAGAGTAAATGTGACTAATGCCTTCAATTGAACCATGTCTTTCTAGAAGAACATTTCAGTGAACTGTTAATATTTTCTATCCAAAATATCCATCCATCCATTTGCTTCCGCTTATCCTTTTCCGGGTTGGGGGGGGACTGGAGCCTATCCCAACTGTCTTAGGGCGAGAGGCAGGGTACACCCTGGACAGGTCACCAGACAACCATTCACACTCACATTCACTCCCACACCTATGGACAATTTAGAGTTTCCAATCAGCCTATTCCCACTAAGTGCATGTCTTTGGATGGTGAGAGGAAGCCAGAGTACCCGGAGAGAACCACGCAAACACGGGGAGAACATGCAAACTCCACACAGAAAGACCCTGGCCTGAAGGTGGAATTGAACTCAGGACCTTCTTGCTGTGAGGCAACAGTGCTTACTGTGCCACCGTGCTGCCTTATCCAAAATATCCAAAATATATATATATCTAAATCACTGGTCTGAAATATCATTTGGCAAATTACTAAATCCTGAATTGCTTGTAGAGTTATTTGCCATCTACCATTCATGATAAGTTAGACCTCAGAGGTGCATGTCATCTCTTTATTTTGGAAAAAGGCAAACAGACTTTTTCTTTTTTTGGCGGGGAAAGGGGGTGGGGGGTTAAATAGTTTATAATGTGTATCAAAATGATCTTTTCTTTGGTTTGAGATTGCCAAGATTTGGGTAAACAATTTAATGACAAACAATAAATAGACAAACAATATTCTGATGGCCTAGGGTTAGAGCTGGTTCGGTAACAACCAATGTGACCATTTCGTTAGGGAACTGTTCCCATATCTTGTGTGTATTTTTCAATACTATTTTCTAGTTTTATCAGTGTCTTTGGTGTTATACTTTTGTCTCTAACTTATCAACGTTATGACTATGTGACAACAACAGAATCATACATGCAAATCCCTCACTCTAGTTGTTTTCGCCCTCCTTATACCAGAGGGAAAGAGGAGAAAGAAATGTCTGTGTGTGATGGCGAGTGATGGTGACACAGAGCACTGCCTGGGAGCCTCTTCACGGCTCTGTCCAAAACATTTCAGCCAACAGAGAGCCAGAACTGTACGTAGCCTGCAACAACACTCTTTCCTTTCTCACACACTCGCGCACATTTCTATTACCACATTTTATGGTCTCTGTCTATAATTTATCATAAATGGAGGTGGAAATGTTCCTGAATCTTCCTGCTTACCTTCTTGCCTAAGTTGAACAAATAACCAATTTACTTAAGGTTATCAAATACAAAATACATATAATAATTGCGCAGTGCAACTATGTGTTGTGACCACTTCTTTAATCTAAATCATTGGTCTTCTTTTCTGTGTTGTGTCTAATATAGCTATTTTTGTACACACACACTAATGCACACTTTTCAGTGCAGAACTGCTTTAAGTGTACTTGTGTGAAGAGGAATTTCCTGACTTAAATATAAGTCAAAGTTAGACATAGCCATCATGATATCACCCACTGATTGGTGAAGTCCCATTTTGAAGCCTTAGTCAAAGCAGATTTGACATTGAGCTGTACATTGTACATTCATAGGATAGAATTTTGTCAGTCAAACAGTAGAGACACTGTTGCACAAATATCCTGTATTTAGTAGGACTTGAAACTACTCACTGAGACCTTACATAACTTTGATGTCCACAAGTTGTTTTTTCCCACTTCTACACAGCGGGGCTTCTTTTCAGAGCAGCCCTCTGATGGACATTTAAAAGAGTATAGGTTAGTCCAATTAATATCACTCTGGATTAACTTGGATTAAAACATTGAAACTATATTTTCCATATAATCTTTGATAATAGCAGACAATTTGGGCTGTCCTTACTTTCAGGTTACCACTTTCAGGTTGTTGTTGCAGTCCTTTTTAAGCTATTAATTCAGCTTTAGCATTTTGGAAGAAACTTCTGTTTGTGACATAATCTTAAACTTCTTCTATTCCGTCTTGTTTCTGGACACAAACCTTCTGGGAATCTTATCTTTTCATCTGTGTCCATGTGTGCAAAGTGAAGAATGCTCATTTATAAATGAAAAAAAAAACTGTCCACAAAGTGACAAGCAAGTCATAATTTTTTATTACTGTTTCGTAATTAAAGTAATTGGTTGAGCAAAGGAAGTAGAACTATTTTGTTACATTTCAATACAAAAGTGCTTGGTTGGGTTTAGAAAAAGATCATAATTTGTTTTGTGTTCCCTGATCGTGAAGATATTTGAAGATAGAAACAATGTATACAGATTGACAGATAGATAGATAGATAGATAGATAGATAGATAGATAGATAGATAGATAGATAGATAGATAGATAGATAGATAGATAGATAGATAGATAGATAGATGGATAGATGGATAGATGGATGTTTTGGGTTGCCTTGGAAACTCACTTTACAGCTAAGCTTTTATTGTTTCATATCCTCTGGGGAGGGAAAGAATCTTCCCATTGAACTTTTTTTGTGATTTCCTTCCTCTTTGGAGCTAAAAGAGGCCACCCAAACACACAAGATATCAATAGAAAGCCCAGGATTTCCTCTATTTTGTACATCAGGACTGAGTAGGCTAGCTCAAAGAAGTCAAAAGATATAGACGAAAAACGAATGTCCATTGCAGAGGACATAAATGAATAGGCTGGTTCTCAGGAGGATAAATACAACTCAATATTAATGTCTCTACTACAGAATAATATACTAAGAGCATGACAAATGCAATAAAAACTTTCAACCCTGTGATACATTTCCCTTAAATTAATGTACAATCCATTTAACAGTGCAAAACAAGACAAATGCGCTATAGGTGCAGGATGACCTGTAAATTAGCTGTTTTAAACCATCACATGTTCAAGTTAGGTTCTCTTACAATTATGAGCTTTCATTTGTTCCTAAATTGTCTTCCTTTTTCTTAAGTCAGTCAATATTCTATCCCCAAATCCTAAACTACCTTCATGACCTGCATAAAACACCCCCCTCTTGCTTTTTATCCTTGTGTTGCCTTCTGGCCCTCATAGGGATAGCAGCACAAGTAGGCACACACATTTAAACACACACATTCCCATGAGTGCCCTGTTTGAACACTCCCCAACCCACTCACTCACCCACCCACCCTCCAGCTCAGTACTTAGGGAGCATATGCTGGGTGCTGTCTTTGTGTCCTCGGAGGCCCATGGGACTTAGGTCCCTGCCCGCCTGCCTCGTCTGCCTATTTTATGACCAGAGCCAACTGGACAGGGCTGATGGATGGGCCTCCGAAGCTGGGGACAGTCTAGAGAGAAGGGAAAGGGGGGGGGGGGGGGGGGGGGGGGGTGGTTGAGGTGGTTGTGTTGCACATGTGCTTGAATCCTGGGGGGTGGGGTGGGCATTGTGTGAGTTGGATTTTCGGAATCCATTATCAGCGGGCCTAGCTCTAGGTGGAGTTCTGTCACATCACGGCACACTCGAGGTGTAGCGTGTCGACATATCGGGTGTGTGCGCTCTGCGTTTCTGCATACATGTGTGTTCGAGAGTTGCCCACAGATGCATCTGATGTGCAGTAATTGCTGCCCTTTCAGTTAACTATTACAGATTGTCGTGAGAGGGGAAACTTGGTTCAGTCAGCCCACACTTTGTGTCTGCCGCTGCTAAGCTTAACTTCTCCAGACTCGAGAACAAAGTGGTAGTTCAGAGGAAAGCAAACATTCCTGCTTTGTGTTTGGCACTCTGACATGCTATAGCATGCTGTGCAGCATTTATTTCTGAATTGTCTGACTTCCTGCAGAGAGCACAATCGCTGTTGTGTTTCTGTAATTGACACTTTTGCACCAGGTAGTCATCTCCATTAAAAGCTGTGGCCTGCAGAGCTATTCTCCCCTTAAAGGTGCTATGTGTGGTATTTTTTTGTGTCAACATATCAAAGCCAAATTAATCACAATCTGTTTTTTTGTTTTGTTTTTTAAAATAATCGCCACACAGTTAGTTAATAAGTCATGCAACCAACATCTTTGGAGAACAGTTAAAACAAGAACTCCATTTTCTGATAGTGTAGAGATAGAATCAGGGTTAAAGTCAGTGACAATGTAGACATCACAGAGTTAAATGTGCCAGATCTGTTGGCACATCAGACACAGTTATCATACCTTGGCCTCTAATACACTGGCTGCCTTTTTAGTGAATTCCCAAGGGAAAGATATTTTCAGTAGTCAGTTACCTGCAGGAAATACTTCAGAGGTTGCATGAACAGATTTTGACATGTATTGTGCGACAAGCCCTGAGAAGTTTTTCAAAGACCTGGAGAATTGTAAATGTATTGCCACATGTACATTTCGTGACAGCAGAGCATATTTTAGGACATTTTGGCTGTTTCAGCATGAAGACAAATAACCTGTGACAGTTTCTCTTTTAAGCAGTGTATTGAATAATGGTGATAATATACTCGAAGTTACAGATATCACAGATGAAATTTGCTCATTGTGTATCACTTACAGTTGCTGGCTAGCTGACATGTTATGTTCTAATTGCCTAGGTAACTTCCCAAACTAATAACAACCCCATCTAATCTCAATCAATAATATCCTTCACTCTCAGTGATAGCCGCCTTAATTGGTCGCCAGCCCACTTTGGGACCCACCCACTTTGTGTTGTCATTGGTTATTGTATCCAGCCTGAAGTTAACAAATGTCATTGACTTTTTATTTGCTGAGAATTGTTTCTTCCGTGGTCGCCTCTTACGGAATTGCTAGCAGTTAAAATGTTTGCAGTCTCTACTGTCAGTGGTGACGCAACTGTTCAGAGCTTACAGCATATTTTTGTTAGCATCCACCAAAAGCACATAAACTTGTTAAGTGTTTACTGGAAAGTTGTCTATAGTAACACGTTACTATAAAATTACATTTTTCAGTAACGCAATGATGTATAATCATATTATAGTCAGAGTTATGTTGTTACTTGTGTTACAAAGGATTTACAGTTATCTGCATGATGGGCGGATTGAGGGAAAAATATTAAATAGGCATCTTTCTTTCAATGCAATTGCACTACACTGCACTTGGACTAGCTGAAGTTAGTCCTCCAGGGAGGAGAAAATGGTGGTGTGGTCTACAACTTTTGAGGAGTGGAGATATGGACATTATATTTAATTTTACAGTATGAAAAAACAGGAGCACAACGGTAAAGTGCAGATTGTGTCCAGAACAGAAAGAACTTGTTATACTACTAGCATGCTAAGACAAGGCTAGCAAAAAGGCTAGCAAAAAACACAGAGTGATGCTAAAGCCTACTATGCCAACCCCACCCAAGCAACCAGACTGTGGTCCAGAGATTAATAATAAGTAAGGATTAAATGCAGAGTGGTGTATTAACACATAGTGAGTGACAAAGGTGAGTGAAGAAGAAACACTAAGTGCATTATGGGAAGCCCCCAGCAGCCTAGACCTATTGCAGCCTAACTAAGAAAGGAATCAGGGTCACCTGATCCAGACCTAACCATATGCTTTATCAAAAATGAAATTTTAAAACCTAATCTTAAAGGTAGAGAAGGTGTCTGCTGAAGAATCCAAACTGGGAGCTGATTTCACAGAAGTGGGGCCTGAAAGCTAACTGTTCTGCCTCTCATTCTACCATTTGACCTTGACTTAATGATGCATTAAGATAATATTAAGTCATCATTTTAAAATGATATGCAGAAGTCAGTGCAAACACGTAACCAGCAAAAATGAATACAAGCACGAGTTCTGGGGTATTTCATATTTTAGTTATTTATGCCACAAGCCCAGTTAGCAGTACATAGCTCAGGACGAAACAATGAGAAGAATGTACAATACACACCATCAGCGATTCATGCATACTGTTCGGTCAGACAGACGTGTAGGATTTATTTATTTTATTTTTTTTACATTTAGCGTTATTCAAAGTCATTTATGAGGAACGCCTTAAACTTATAAGGCCCCATTTCATTGACTCTACCGATGAAAGGAAGCAGGGTTAGAGCAATCCAGGTACTGTTCAAACGTGCAATATATGCTCCACAACATGTTAACTGTTAATTTTAATAATTTAAGGATATAATTTACATAATTGGCCTTATAAAAGTGGGATTTGACAAAATGCATGCATTTTGTCAGTGTATGTGTGTGTGTGTTTGTGCATCTTTCTGGGCATGTGGGTGTCTTTTTATAGTTGCGGCCTTGTAAAGGAAATGTAGTAATTACATGTTTATATAATTAGGTCAGTAATTCAAAGGAATAAGCTTGTGTGTTTCCCATTAGTAATAAAGTAGCCCTTTGTGGCCCATATCTGTCACAAAGAGGGTTTCTCTTTCATTAGTTAACACACTAATAGACATATCTCTTAACCAGTGCTTAATACACACACAGATGCTGCTTGCATCTAGGGACACCTGCAGTTATGCAATACACACATGAGTGTATCTGCCTACAACATGACATATTGGCAAAACGGCCATAGGTTTCCTTCCGTGCTGGAAAAAGTAAATACAGAGGATTTATGCACAAATGGAAGATGCACACACACACACACACACACAGGGTCTGAGGACAGAGAATGTTATATGCTGTACAGACTGTGAACCCCTTGAGGCAAATTTGTGATTGGTGATGTAGTGCTATGAGAATAAAATTGATGCCCACTAACGCACAAATATACACACACTTTGGCCTACATGCACACATGTGATTGTACTTGTACTCGCACATAAATGCATGCATACAAAAAGGTATAAGCATGCACATTACAAAAACACAGAAAATGCTTCCAAACCGGCGCTATTACCGGAGTTACAAGCTCACACTTTCGCCCTCATTGGGCGAAACACACACACACATATACACACACACACACACTCACTCAAAGAGTCACAGCGCTCTCCACTTCTAGGCCTTCAGAAGGTATTTTCTCTCTCTCTCTCTGCCTCATCAGGCCCTGTAGCAGAGGGCAGGCAGTAGCTAATAATAGGTATTGACTGGTTCAACGTGGGATGAGCAAGGTTCAACCATTGGATCTCCAAATGCGCCCGGGGGTCACTCGCACAGCGAACATGTCTCCCCGGACCCGCCTGAAAGAGAAGGCATTTTAAACTTTCATGACTTCTCTGAAATCGCGGCTGTTTCGCCTTTCAGGCCTTAACTCTTTGTACTCAAAGCGCTCGGCTCGATCAATATCCGAGGAGGAGAGAGAGAAGAGGAGAGGATAGGAGTGTGAGAGGAGGGGATGGAATGCAGACGTCTTTATTTCAGTGGCTAAAACTGGTGTGCACAACACACACAGGCCTGGGTCTGTTCAGTTCCTGCTGCTGTGAACTTTCCGAGCACATGTATGAGCACATGTGCACACACTTGGACCAGGAAGATTCAGCCAAAAAGACTGCTAAATGCATGCAGCGAAATACTTTAAAAGCAGACACACATGATGAATTCATACGTATGTTTGGTATGTATGGTAAGTAAAACCATTGTCTCTCATCCTGTGTATTTCAAAGGGAAACCGTGTGGATGAATTAACAAATAACAAAATTACTCTTAGATGATTACAGGCAGGCATTTTCATGGGTTGGCCAGTAGCTATTAATTTAATGTTTTATTTATTTATTTGGAAATAAAATACAATAAAAATGTATGCTAAATGTTTAATGTTCTCTTTCTTTTTACAGATCAAATGTTGAGTCACCTAATTCTCATTTGAGTGACTCTTTTCTATGTTTTACATTATGTTTCCCTTTGTGACAGCCATGGCTTAATACCATTATTTTACATATTCTCTTTACCTTCTGCAACTATGTCAATATTGTAATTATGAGGATGATTCCTACACCTGTACAAAAACTTACATACATCCACTAAAAAGACCTCATGTGGAAAATAAATGGGGAAAAAAATGACAATTAAAAAAATGAACAATTGCATGAGCACTGAAACATTTTATGCCTTTGTATTGCAAACACAAATTAGGGGTGGCTGTGGCGATACCGTGAGTCCTCTACAAATCAGAAGACGGGTCGTTTGATCCCCAGTCCACATTGCCAAGATACTGAATCCCCAGTTTACCTTGCATACACTCTCATTAGAGGGTGAGTGTATCACACCAGAGTAAGAACGTGTTTAAATGCAAAGAAGCTATGTGAATGAACGAATGTTGTGTGTGTGCACAGGTGAATGTGGCTTGCAGTAAAAAGCTCTTCATACTCTAAGTACCACTGATTTACCACTTTGCCTGCTTTACTAAACTGTTGCTATGTTAAAAAAATGTTGCACGAATAAGCCGAATAAGTTTATTATTGTAATAAACTTTACTTATATAGTTCAAACATATGCATAAAGTACATAATGCAAAAATTTGCCTTCAAGAATCAACATGCAGAGTCAAAAAGACGGAGCACCCATATGCAGCAAGAGTGCGCCAAATGTTAAAAGGACACACTGTTGGATTTATCCAAATGCAGCAGGCAGACAAACAGCAGAAACAGAATGCGAACAAACCAGCGGAGCCCTTGTGATTGGCCTCAGGCTGTAATGGACATGAACAACCTCTGTGTTAACAGCAAGGAAGCCTGTTTTGATTTCTGACACATTTAGTACAGAAAAGGCTGCTGTATTTTAAAATGGTTTCTAGTGAGCTGACTCATACTGGTTCCAAATCATTCCTGGTTTTGCAGAATACTACTCTTCTTACATGACCAAAATTCAAGATAAATTTACACTATATATGGTCTACGTGTGCACCTCTGCGCCTGCTTGTGTGTGTGCGTGTGTGTGTGATGCCTTCAGGTAAAGAGAGGTTTCACCACAATGTGACTACAGCTGCTGCAGAGACAGAAGTTAATACCCAGGGCAGGGGACACAGGGGAGGGTGCGTGCGTGTGAAGGGCACTACAGCTGCGGCCCCCTCAGATACACAGAGTAGAGGTGAATGGCTTTCACACAGAGAAAGAACATGATCAAAAAAAGCCACACAGTTTTAAATTTAAACAGCCATTAAACTTCAGTATTGTCTTTGTCTGTCTCTTATGTATCCCATGAATATCTATCATAGACTGTATAAAAAAAAACACCACTGTGGTGTAAACGGTTTCTTAGTCAGGTCCTGTTGTGAAGCCTCAACATGAGCATTTTCACTGTCATCATGTTGGTGTTTTCAGATGGACCGCGCACCAGGGGGCAGATCATTTAGTGACTGAAACCATAAATTCATCAAAAACAAATGTTTAGGTCATAGATCAAGAGAGAGATTTTATAGACTTTTATACACTGAGACTTCTGAAAAGCTGTAAAATGTGTGAAGAAGCAGATTCATTTTTGGACTTTTAACTGCATTTTCATATTTTCCAACCTCCCAGTGGGCCGAATTAGAGTCTTTGAGGGCCGATTTTAGCCCCCAGGCCTTATGTTTTATACCCCTGCTCTAACACATGTAGACAAAGCAAGCAGATATAATCATTTAGTCTATAATATGTAATAAATAAGTAGGAGAGGGCTATAATGCTACCAAGGCTTGACATTGGATAAGAATTAGGTTCGAATGAGTCTGAGATTCTTTGGTGTTACTTTTTTGGTTCAGACGTTTTTCAGGTTTAAATTAGCTGGTGTTGTTAAGTGACATTTAAATATTTTAAAAACAATTTTATTTAATATTTTTATAATGTGATTATTATAATACCCAAAGTATTTAAACTCTTAATTCAAAGTCATCAGAAACCTTTGACAAAGGACTACATTGGTTTAAATGTAGGTTTACATGTGTTCACTACTAAACCAAGAAAAAAAGACAATAGTGAAACCAAACTTTTGAAACCAAATAATCCAGAAGTGCCAAAACCTGCAGCTCATCTATTAGCCGTCACAGGCTGACTTCCATGTAAACATGCCAAAATAAAATGATATTTACTGTCTGGTATAAAAAAGGTTGTTCTCTACAGTTAGTTTAATCCTTCATTATATATGTTGAGTGTGTGATTTATTATTATAACTCAAGCATTTAGATTTTTCTTAAGATATAAAGTTTGTGGTTTTGCTTCCTTGATAAGCAGTTGTGAAAACGCAGGCAGTCGCAGCTAATAGCTAGGTCTCACCTGGGCTAATCTGAGTCACTAATGAAATTTTCAGTGTGTCCTGCTTTGAAATACAGAGTGTCTAAAAAATGTTTGCTTTACTTTTAGTGAGTGGAGTACTTGTAGCCCATTAGTCTGTCAGTTAGCACTAATTAGCAGCTATGTCTTTCTGGGTGATGTGCACATATAGCTGATGAATGAAGTTTGCTAGCAATGCTAACCTTACCTGATAAAATAAAATAAAACTTAATAAAATAAACAAATGAAAAGTAAAAATGGCTAAAATTGTGGTTTCAAATAGCAGGCTCAAAAGTCAGTGGGTAACATCACCCATCTACATCCATCTGTTATATACAGTTGTGTGAAAACCAAATGAGAGATAAATGTAACTATAAGTGAAGTTAAAGCGTTAACAACAAAAACTTAACACCACAAATTAAAACTAGTGTGTTCACTTAATCAGATCATTGTGTAGCTTTATGGATTGATTTTGTGTGTTGACACGCAGTATTGTCCTTTACTTTAGTTTTCTTTCATTAATCACAAACAAGTGAAAATACTGTAGCATTAGAAATGATCAGTGAACCAGAACAAGAGAAGAGGAAAAAGAGAATCAGATTAGAAAATGCTGTTTCTGTATTTTAAGCTGGGTGGGCTGAAGCCACGGTGTCATGTGTTGTGCGACGGCAAGGGTTGGTTTCATCATGTGTGTTTGGCATTAGTCTGCTAGGGCACCCCTGAAAATTAAACACTGCTTGTCTTGGACTGGATCCATCCAGATACACCGCTGCCAGCTCCGTCACAGACAGCAGAACGTTTGTCAAAAGTTAGTCAAGAAGAAGAAGAACGAGAAGCAGACATTGTGAAATTCTCAATGTCTTGGTAGTGTTAATAAATTCAGGGCTGGTTTCAATAATAAGCTGATTTCTAAAGACAGACTGAAGAGTATTTATTTAGATTTTTATTTTAATTGGAGAAACTAAATTAAATGAAGATGTGGAGCTACCCAGTGTGGCGACCGCTTGTTGCAAGGGAGCAGGCAAAAGTAGCTTTAAAATGGATGAAGACGATGATGAGAATGAGACCAAAAGTTTTTTCTTTCTTTTGCTATTCTTGGGCATCTGTACATTATCACTGTAGAGGATCTTCTTATTTCAGCTCCTCCCTTTAAGGGTCACCACTGCCTCCATCTCATCCGATCCCCAACATCCTCCTCTGTCACAACAATCATGTCACACGGATGTCATGAAGGAGGGTGCATGTCCTTCTTCTCTGTGGTCTTCCTCTTTTACTTCTACCTGGCAGCTCCATATTCAACATCCTTTGTCCAATATATCCACTATCCCTCGTCTGTACACATCAAAATCTTCTCAAGCTTGCCTCTCTAACTTTGTCTCCAAACCTGAGCTGTCCCTCTGATGTGCTCATTTTGAATCCTGTACATTTTCTCACTTCTCAATGAAAACCTTAACTTCTTTAACCATCTCCAGTGTGGTGTCACCTACCTGCACTCTTCACCTCTTTTCTTGTTTTGGAATTTATAACCTTAACCACAGATATTTAAACTCATCCACCTTAACGTCCTCACATTTCCATCTGTCTCTCTCACGTTCACAAACATAATCTGTCTTTTTTCTGTTAATTTCCATTCTTCTTCTCTCCGGTACATACCTCCACCTCCTCAGGCACTCTTCCAGCAGTTCCCTATTCGCTTTACGGATCATAATGCCATCTATGAATATCATAGTCCATGGAGACTCCCATGTGACCTCATCAGTGAACCTGTCCATCATCGCTTCATATAAGAAGGGGCTCAGAGCCAATCCCTGATGTAATCCCAACACCACCTTGAGCCCATCTGTCACTCCTACCACTCACCTCACTACTGTCACTCTGTCCTGCACCATCCTCACATACTTCTCTGCCATTCTTCATGAAGTCTTCATGCAGTATCACATTTCCTCTACATCCATGAAGACACAGTGTACCCCCTTCTGATCTCCTCCTTACTTCTCCATCAACCGTTTCAAAGCAAACATTACATCTCTAGTGATTTTTCTCTGTATGAAGCCATACTGATGCTCCCTGATCATCACGTCTCTTCTCAGCCTAGCTACAAATCTTTACCATACTTTCATGGTACGGTTCATATACTTTATCTCTCTGCACACTATCCTTGTTCTTGAAAACTGATACCAGTACACTAATTCTCAATTCCTCTGGAGACTGTAAAGGATAATGATGGAAATGTAGAAAATAAAAAAAAGATAATAAAGTAAATTTTATACATTTCGCTAACTGCTATACTGCACTGGTAGGTGGGATGATGAGCTATGATAGTTAAAACTCAGTACTCCATAAAAGCATGTCATAGTAATCTCTAATTTTCCGCATGTGAACAAACAGATCCGACCAATCAGGCCACTGCATTTGGCAACAAGTTCACTCATAAGTCAAGTTACACACAGGCACTGAATAAACAATGAGATAGAAATACAAAATAATACTACGTTTATCTCAGACACACAGCTAGACACTGCTCTGGGTCCGGCTATCTGAAATGATTTCTCTCTTCCTCAGATGCCGTCCCAACTCTGGCAAAAAGAGCTCAAACTTTCACGCTGACATCCTGAAATATGTACGGAAGCGGCCGTGATAAAGCTTCAACTCCTGGATTAAAAACCATAAAATTCTCGCTGCTGCTGCTTTCTCGTGAGAACTGGATGAAACCAGAAACTCATTTTCTTTATTTCCTTGTTCAGAGCATCAGGTCCAGCTCCTCATCACTTGACGTGGACTTCATTATTTTTCATTGCGCTCTTTGCGGATCAATGCTTTCTGTGTGAATATATGTTACCCAACAAATTTCCCTCCAAAAAATTCAGAATTTCAGATTTTTTTTCTTGTAGTATGCAGAATAAAACATGATCTTCATTTTGTAAATTACAGACAGAATGTCAAGCATAAACATTATAAAAAATGGACTGAAGCCATTGCATTAGTACCTTAAATTTTTGAACACAATCACTTTCACGTGATTGTGAAAGACCTTCGGTCCGACAGGAGTCGCTGATAAAACGGCCTTGAACCCTGACCTTATAAATACTTTCCTGATTATTTTATGGGCTCAGTTGTTAAACTGGACTTGCTACTCACTTGTAACTTACAAGTTGTTAGCCAGCGACTTTGTTGTTGCCTCAGTTTAGTTCACACTTTCAAAATTATAACAAATCTTACAAAATAATTCCTGGATCTAGCTCCAGATCAACTCCGGAAATCAATGACTTAGTCGAGCCACACCCTGTCCGTAACTTTTTAAGTGATTCCAACTCATTTCCATTCTCCTGGTGTCACCCAGTGCCATTTTGTCAATGCCGCTGGTGATTTACACACAAGATGTCCTTTGGTGTCTGTGCTCTAATGCACTGGATTATGGCTTTGTCACAGCCAACTCATTATTTTTCAATGAGCGGGGGTGGGGATGAGAGTGTGGGTTTACTACGAGGCTTTTTTTTGTAACTATAGCCAAGTAGACTTCAGTAAGTAAACCTTACCAGAGAGTCAAAGGTAAAAATAAGAAGCAACAGCAAAATGAAACAGAACAGCAAGTGAAAAAAACCACAGCGGAAAACAAAAGGGTTCCAACAGGACACAAACCAGGGTATTCTGACTGAGGACCCTTTGCCTTATACCAGCAGCCCTCAGGCTGTCTTATGTCGACTTTGCAGGTCTCTAAAGTGGTTGTCATCTCTCGGTGGCTGATTTTGCTAGAGCTACTGCGTCACAGCACTGACACCAAAGGACACCTTGTGTGTAATGGAGAAACTCAGGAGTCACCTGACGGCATGACAATGCAATCCATGATAAATAGAGAACTTACTATTTATTGATATTTCAAATGGCCAAAGAAACATTTCTTCACTTAATCCTCAGGTCGCTCTATCATCAGACCCGTCGTTATGAGCCAAAACACAGTTCATTCTTGCAGTCAGAGTCTGCACTGCTGACGTCAGATTTTATAACCTTTATATCCCTGATATCGCTTCTATTTTCTGCTCGCCTTTTCTCGCCCGGCCCATGCCCCTCACCGCTAACCCCTTCTAGACACGCTCTCCACCTCGTACACACACACGCACATATATACACAACGTGGGCGCTGACAGTCCCTTGAACTGTTGACAATAAGTTGATGGGCTAAAGCCTCCAGTAAACATCTCTGGTGCCACCTCTACCCAGATGGAGCTACTTAGAGAACACACACATACACACACACACACACACTCACACACACTTTCCAGGCCTGACTTTCATTAGTAAGCGTGTTTATGTCTGCGTTCATGTGGCCTGGCGGAGAAATCTCCCCGTTTCACTGCCCTCTTTGGTTGCCTCTGTCGGAGCAGAGAAAGAGAGAGAGCGAGAGAGAGAGAGAGAGAGAGAGAGAGAGAGAGTGAGTGACCACATTCACCATTCCTTGTTTTATGTGTGGACAGCTTGTGTGTGCGTGTCTGTGTGTGAGTGCACCCGGTCACCTTTGATGTTAAAACACATAGTACATGCTGTTCTCATTTGTGATCCCACCCTTCTTACCGCGCCGACATCGCCGGCCAACCACCCTGGGGCAGATGGCATCGGGATCTACATGTATGTGTATCTGTGTGTGTCTGTGTGTGTCCTTGCATGTGTGAATGCACTTCAACAATACAATGAAACAGCTGACCCACAGGTCACCGGCCCGAGACAGGCTTAATTTTTTAACAATTAATCTTCAGCCAGGAAACACAGAATGAGTCCAAAAACTCACGCAGACATACACACACTAAAAGAGAGACACTGATGATGACAGGCATCAGACCGCTTTGTCTGTGTGTGCGTGGCTGTGTTAATCTGAGATGTGAATATGAGGAGATTAGATGGACCCAGGGATTAAAATCTGGCCTTTACCTCAGAGGATTCGTTCCAGCAGGGACATCCTGATGGACACACAATCACCCACCCACACATGAGTGCACAACACTCCAAATGTCTTAAAAAATAGAGATGTGTGGATTCAGTCTGGAAAAAAATACAGAGAAAGCACAGAAGTATTTCTAATGGGAAGGAGAGAATGAAAGACAGATGGAAGTGTAGAAATAATGGAATGAGAGGAAGAAAGAAACGCACACATGTATGGTGGCATAGCAACAGAAAGGGTTTTTTTTTCCTTTTCAAAGACTTCTAGAAAGTTAACCCTGGCTGGGTTTTTTTTTTTTTTTTTTTTTTTTTTACTGATGACCCTAAAATCCTGGTACCCTGGGTGCCTGCTTGGTACTTGATCAGCAGTGCTTGTGAGCATGGACCCTGCTATAGAGGCCAGTTGGTATATGCTCCGAGCATGCCACGTTTGACTCATCTGGACCGGGCCCGTGCCAAACTCAACCTCAAGCTGGTGTTCCACAAAACCAAGTTGCAGTTGCAGGTTGCAGAACAATATGGCCAATGGCTCTCTATCCAGACAGTCCAGAACAGATTTCACATAACCAATCTTCTAGGCCGGCCTCATAGGCCTGCCATGACTGCCCTTCACACTCAGCTGAATGTGGAGGAATATTATGTTCAAAGATGAGTCAAGATTCTGCCTACGGAAGCTGGATCATAGAGTCAAAGTGTGGAGAAGACATGGAGAACACTATGCTGATTGCTGTACTGATAGGGTAAGAGCTTTTGGTGTAAACAATATGATGGTGTGGGCCGACATAACCCTCACTGGAAAAGTAAGGCTTGTCATCACTAAGGGAGAGTTATCAAGACGAAGTTCTGCAACCAGTGGTAATCCCATATTTCCACAGTCTGAGATTGAACTCTCTCTTCTAAGATGAACACGCTCGCCCTCACAGAGCAAGATTTATCCAGAATTTAGGAGAAGAGAGGATGCAATGGCCTGCCTGCAGTCGTGACCTCAACCCCATAGAACACTTGTGGGGTCAGCTTGGAGTGCTGTTCGAGCCAGACTGACCAACATAACCACACTGGCTGACTTGCAACAAATGCTGGTTGTAGAATGGAATGCCATCATATGGCAGTGTGTGACCAAGCAGGTGACCAGCATGAGGAGGTGCCATGCTGTTGTGGGTGTGTATGGTTCTTCCACATGCTGTTGATGCCCCTGTTTGTTAAATTAATAATTTTTTAAATTGCCAATATGTCTTATTGCTTCAGACTTAAATCATCCAATCTAATAAATGACACCAAAACAAGAGTTGTTAGCAGAATACGCAAGTATTGGTTTGCGTCACGCTTAGGGCTATTCACTGTCAAAACCTTGGATTTTTTAAACCAGACTTCTTGGATCTGAACAAGTAACCAAATGACCCTTACCATATAATTTTACTATGTGATTGATAATTCACATGTTAAAATATACTCAGCTTAAATGGCCCTTTAAAAGGTGATAGATGGTGAGCTGAAAGGTTTAAGGCAATTCTGTATTGGCTTCATTTTTTAGACCTGCACTAGGTACCAGAAAATCTTGTCCTAAGCTACTCTAGAAACACTTTTTAACATTAACCTCTCTTGTTTCACTTTATTTTCTTTTACTCATCAGTGTAATGACACTTGCTAGCCTATAATGTTTTGAGAAATGAGGTCAGTTTCAGAAAGTGACTCATTACCAGCAGACAAACAAATGTGTCATCTGGAATTCAACACGCATCATTTAAAAATATATTGTAGAGCTTCTTTACTAATATTCGTATTGATAAAATGACAGAAACTCCCATATGTTATTTAATTGCACTCAAGTGAAAAAAAATAGGTACAAAAGTTTTGAACAAAATACACTGAAGGTGGCACAGTAACACACAAAACTCTGGATATACTGCAATAAATGTGTGTTAATGCATGTTTTTTTCTCTGGGCATAATGCTAGTGTGTGTACGTGTTTATGTGTGTGTGTCCAGTCAGTGTCATGCTGGGCTACATGAGGAGACAGGGAGCATGTTGGAGCTGACAAGGCCTGTAGGGTCAACATCAAGCCAAATCAACTGCACTTGGGATCAACCACTGCTCCAGCTCTGTCAAATTAGGGCACTGCGCCAACACACACACACACGGACACATGGACATGCACACAAACAGCTGTCAGGCACACACTCATGACTGCCCACTGCCCCGGAAACATCAGAGCACATCTCTGCCCCGAGGTGAGAATAGCAGTTTGTGCATGTGTGTGTTTGACTGTGTGTGTGTGTGTGTGTGTGTGTGTGTGTGTGTGTGTGTGTGGTGTGGGGCAGTCACAGGGTCTGTGTGGTGATTGCTGGAACGTATTGGCTGAGCAGCATAAGATTTTTGTTCGTGTGTGTGTGTGTATGTGTGTGTGTGTGTATGTGTGTGTGTGTGTGTGTTTGTGTAAGTGGGGATATATTTTTGTGGAAATTATGCGTTTAGTGATGTTTATACTTGAGTGAGTCATTCCTTTAATGTGAGTATGTGTGCATGTGTGTGTGCGTAAGAATATAAAACACACAAATCTGACTGCAAATGTGTTTGCATGTGCTTTATATCAAAACATTGTTCAGGTGTGTGTCTTTGGCACATGTGGTCATATCTGTGTCTCTGTGAGAAATATGTGTCTATATATATATATATATATATATATATATATATATATATATATATCTGTAAATGTGTATGAGTGTGGGCATTATGCCCCTAGGGTGTCATCAGTGGGGCAGTAAATGGGCATCTGTGCGTGGTCCAGTGGAAGCCAGCCGGCTAACTGGGCTATGTGGGCCACCTCTGCCAGCCGCTGCCAGCTGTGCCACTGGATGCCCACTCTGCACTTTATCAGCATCATAATTATTTCAGCTTCACACACTCTACCCAGACTAGCCACATCATCACTCCATCTCCACCCATCCATCTCAGTCTGGATTACAGAAAATGTGAATTTTTCCCGATACCTTTTAGGGATCACGTGTCCTCACAAAGGCAAAAACATATTCTTACAATTACACTTGACAGCTCTGACATTGGTAGTCTTGGATTTTTTGTTGGACTACATGACACGTAAATACTGCACATCATAGCAGACACATTCATCCATGAAGCCTTAAAATAAATAGTAAGCACGTTGTAAAACAGTTCGTTACTGGGGTGGTAATCTTAAAGTTACTGCTGTTGTGCCCTCTAAAGGAAGTACGGAGAATGGGTCCGTACCTCAACCTTTCACCCCATTTTGGTGAAACCCTATAAAAACCCTCTGAGGACTGAATCTGTGTTTACACAGCCACTCCCTCGTTGCATGACTTAAGGTAGCCTGCTAGATGGGATTTCAAAATTATTAAGAACAAAAGTGATTCTATTCTGATAACGCTTTGCTGTTTTGATACATATCATGATAATGGATCCATTGGCTTAATGCAAGTATGAAACTTTGGCTTAACCAACGTGTATGTGTGGAGGAAGCAGTAACTAACTGTAATGTATCAAATACACATGGCGTTCTTAATCTTTCTCCAGCTACCTATTGACTCCATGTTGATGATCTTCATTATGTTCCCTGTGCATACCGTGGCCATTTAGTCTGTTGGTCATTTAGTCTTTGTTATCAGGTTTTACTCCTCTCAGGACCAAACTGTGGGTGGCTATCTTAAGGTGTGAATGGTTTGTGGTAAATAACTGAGTTTTTAATGTCCTACCACTGTGTCCAATATGGACCCAGTGACCCTAAGTTGGCCTGAGGGTAAATTAATGGAGTACCCAAAATGAGATCCTGCTGTGCGAGGAACATAAAAGTCCTCAGTAGGTGTAGAAAAATGCTAAATACATATTATATAAGTACCAGTCTAACGTAGTTAGACAAGCATGATGATTCAGTTTTTCAAATAATTCTGTAAAAGACGATTATTTATATATATGCTACACTTATATTAACATAGCAGTTAAGCTACAAAATTAAAACCTGCCGTGACACTGAGAGGTAAAAAAAAAAAAAAAGTTTAACTATTATTAAGCATTTGTAGTTTGGATTTTAATCGATTCCCCTCCAAATGTAATAAGACTCAGGACTCATACTGTGGATGGCTTCTTAATACCAAAGGTTCACATTTGTAATCTGACTTTAAATGCACAATATGTATATAGCAACTAACCTGCATGTAGCCCTTAAAACCAAATTATACCATCAGTTAGGGTTTGACAGTGATGAACTGTGTCAGTGGCATTGCCAATGCAGGCCAGTACATAGACTCCTTATCTATCTATGTGTGAGAGCATGTGTAGATTTCCTCTACAGAGATGAGTCTTCACTTCATCTTTCATTTAGAAACTCGGAGTCTTCAACCATAAATACTGATCATCCTGCTATCATAGCTACTTAAACACTATTATCAATGGCCAGTCCACTCTTTAACACGGTCACACTTTGAATCAGACCCATCCCGCAGCTTCTATGTTCTTTTTACTACTTCTCTCTTGCTTGGTCTCTCAAAGGGTGGTAACAGGTCACTGTGAATGTTTGAGTTGTTGAAGATGAAGCTGCAAAGTCACTGAGTCTCCAGAGATGCACCTTCTGCCCACTGAGGTGTTTGTAGCTGACAGGAGGACACTGTGAGCTTTATTTGACACAGCTCAGCTATTTGCTTTTCTTGAGTATATCCTACAGATCTATGTTCATCTGTTATGTTAATTTCCAGCTCTATAATTTTATTCTCGATTGCTATTGTTGATAGGGCTCTTTCTTCCATTGCTTCATGGTCCAGTTCTGATGCTCTTGTGCACATTGTTGGTGCTTTGGACAGGGGTCAGCATGAGCACCCTCACTGGTCTGCAGCTATGTTGCCCCATATACAAAAAACTGTAATGCTCTGTGTATTCTGACACATTTCTATCAGAACCAGCACTAACCTTTTTGGCAATTTAACCTTAGCATTAATGAGTCTTGATCACATATGACCCTGTTTAATGGTTCACCATTGTTCCTTCCTTGGACCACTGTTGATAGATACCAACCACTGCAGACCAGGAACACCTCACAAAAGCTGCTGTTTTGGAGATGCTCTGACCAACTCAAATTCACTCAAATTCTCACACTTGCCTATTTTCCCTGCTTCTAACATCAACTTTGAGGACAAACTGTTCACTTCACTCAAGTCAGAATTCTGAGAAAAAAGTCAGAATTCTGACATTAAAGTCAGAAATCTGAGAAAAAAGTCAGAATTCTGAGAGTAAAGTCAGAATTCTGAGAAAAAAGTCAGAATTCTGAGAGTAAAGTCAGAATTCTGACATTAAAGTCAGAAATCTGAGAAAAAAGTCAGAATTCTGAGAGTAAAGTCAGAATTCTGAGAAAAAAGTCAGAATTCTGACATTAAAGTCAGAAATCTGAGAAAAAAGTCAGAATTCTGAGAGTAAAGTCAGAATTCTGAGAAAAAAGTCAGAATTCTGAGAGTAAAGTCAGAATTCTGAGAGTAAAGTCAAAATTCTGACATTAAAGTCAGAAATCTGAGAAAAAAGTCAGAATTCTGAGAGTAAAGTCAGAATTCTGACATTAAAGTCAGAAATCTGAGAAAAAAGTCAGAATTCTGAGAAAAAATAATTTTTTTGACTTTAATCTCAGAATTCTGACTTTAATCTCAGAATTCTGGAAAATAAGAAAATAAAATGACATGCCCACTTGTTTTTTTCCAGTGGCCCTTATTCTCTATCTGATCTGTCTACACTATATGCATAAACTCAAAAAATCAGTATTTAGAGTACATCCCCTGTAAGTCAATAGACCACCTCGTATAGAATTTGTGTGCGTGTTTGTGTGTACACATGCGGGTTCACGTGCATGTGCGCACGTCATTGTGTGTATAAAGTGGTGTGGCAGCCTGGGTCTCATGACAGATCAGGGCATTCAGGCCAGTGACATTCCTCCAGAGCCCCAGATGCATCACAGGCCAGCAGTGTGAAAAATGCTGTTCGGCCTGATCCACTCAGCCGCAGATGAATGGAGCACTCGGTGCACTCACCCATAGATGAATGGAGTGATCTGTCTTGTCAGCGGAGGTCGACCGAGAGGTTACAGTATCCAGCAGATACCTGTGTGTGTTTGTTTGCTGACTCCGGAAACTAGCTGAAGTGCACCAGACACACACAATGTGTGAAACAAGGACAAACACTGATGACCACATATGAAGTATATACTCATGCAGTAAGAACACATACACATTACTGTGTTGAGATGTAGACTCACTGTTTCACCCATAATGTCCATGCATAACGTGTGATTCCTAGTATTTTTACCCTTGACCCTAATCTGATTTCATCTGTTGAAATCTAAAAAATCTCACCTCATCCATATAATTATAAAGGCAGCATATCTAAGCAGACACCTCGTCTGTCAAAATCTAATACAAATTAATCTTTAATTAAAAGATTAAAGCCAAGGGGCAGAACTCAGGGGTGGCCCAAGGAGGCCACAGTCACCACAGACTAAAATCTGGCCACCCCACTCAAACAGTGATGAAGCGTGCTAGAAAGCTACACATATGGCAAGTTGATGTAACATTTAATACCTTGTATTTTGCTGTCAAAACTTCTTGCCGAAACTTTAACATTTTAAAAAGGGAGACCCGGGGGTGTGCTCCAATTGTCCAACTATTATTATTATTATTAGCATTTTTCCCATTTCAGACTTCTCCCATAAAATGTTTTAGGATACCTCTGGATTAGCCTTGTCCTTTGGGCTAGCGTCCAGGCTTTCTAGTATCTCCTGAATGTATTCACTCTGGTTTCTTGGTCATACTATGTTATTGAATGAACAGGACTGAAGAGGGTAGTACTTTGAGCTACAAAGATTGTATGGAGTCACTTACGATACTTACCAGTCACTAGAAAAAGAACAAGGTCACAGTGTATTTGAAAAATAAATGTCTAGCAACAAATAAATGAAAGGAAACAGTGCAAAACTGCAGTTATGCTACGGTAGCTTCCTTATTTGTGGATTGTTCAAAGATCAGCATGTCTGGGCAGTAGATTTGCAAGTTGCAAGAAATAAATAGATAAACTTGATATTGAGAAATGTGTCGTAGGAAATGTAAAAAGTTGTAACACAACTCGAAATGTAGTGGGTACAGGTTTTCCTGATTTCTTAATATCTCCTAAACAAAATGGACAGAACTGATATCTTGTTCAACAACTTTTGTGTTAATAAAGAGCAGAATGTCCCTTCTTGGACAGACTATCTAGTATGTTCAGGTTAGAAGAGACGTGTTGCCATGGCCTGACCTAATTTCACATTGATTAAGTAATTATTCATAAATTTAAAATCAATATTACACCTCTTAAAGTAAAACCTTTCATTTAAACACTTAATTCTGCTATGAGTGTCACTGCTCTGTTGTATAAGGAGTTATTTATGCCAGTTTAGTTTCCAGTTCTTTTATGTTCTTAAATTCCACTGGAAGTACTTCTGGTTTTGAGACTTATATATAATATATATGGTATAGATATAGAATAATACTTTAGTATTGAGTTTCAGACATAGCCTTGGACAATTGACAATTAATGTTAAAGGACTTAGAGGTTTAAAAATACTCTTCCACACACACACACATATATATATATATATATATATATATATATATATATACACAGATTCGGCCCCTATCAAACACTGCCCTGCCTTTCTCTTTTTCTCTCTCACACACACACCCACACAAGCACACCCACATAAACTCACAAGCCAGCCCATCTCCTCAGCCATCAGCCCAGAGCTCCGGCGCCCAGAGCAGTGGCTGTGACACGTCTATATGTTTTTCCACCTGACCTTTTGCCGTCCTTTCTGCCACAGCCCGTAAACCATAAGCTGATATATGAAGGCAATTTTTAGCGGTGCCACTTGTATCTGAGTGATTGCGTACGCTTTACATTTGGGGCGCCTGCCACCTTACCACCCCACCTCCTCCAGATCTCTCTATTTGGATAGCAGACCATGTGGGGTGGTGGGGGGCAGAGAAAAAAAAAGGAGTGGGGTAAGGAGAGGATGAAAGGATGGGTGGACGTGATGCCAAGAACACATATCTATTTATTCCCAGGGCAAGGAGTTTGCTGTGTGATAGCCCTTCTTCATTTGGCCAGGCAGCAACTTAAAGAAGCTTTATGAAAAGACAGGTCTGACCGCAGATATGTCACAAGTTTTCCAAACAGCTGTACTTTAAAGAATGTTTTCAAATTGTCTGGACTTAACAGTCTAATTTTTTAAAATGATGTAAACCACCCAAATTATCATGAGACAATTTTCTTAGAATTTCCCCTGAATAGGACTGCTGCCAACAGATAATTTTTTGAGTTCTTAAAAAAAATATAAACAAATATAGTCTTAAACGGGGCTTAATTTAAGTAGTCTTACACACAGTATGCATGTAATGAATAATGCTGGAACTGGAACACTTGGGAACCTGACTGAGAACCTTACAGTTTTGTAAGATTTCGTTAAAATTTGTCTTTCAGTTATTTGAAAGCAGTACAGTGGCCATACAGTTCAGTACATCAGGACATAAATGTCTTTGTTTTGTATTGGATCAACTGTTTGATGAGGTTATTGTCCAGTTTAAATTTGGGGAAGATGACTTATTTGTGCTCATGAACTACTGACATCTTAAAAACTGTAAAGAAGACAATCCCATTTTTTTTTCTTTAGTGGAATTGATTTTGCCCTCAGGTTAGTGCAATATTTGATTACCTGTAGTCCTATCTTCTCTTTTCATTGTTCATTTACTTTTTATAGGCGTGTTTGTACATTCTTTTATTATTTAACAAAAAGAAAACAGCGCATTTTAATATTTTTTAATATAATTTACAATTATAGGTAATATTAAAACAGAACTGAACCTCCATTAGAAATCTCTGAATTTTAATGTTTTATTTTGAGGTTTGCTTTCATCAGTATCCTTTATGTCAAACATTAAAAGAACAGTTCTAGAAATTCTAAAATATATCCTGACAAAATTCACTTTAAATGTATTTACTTTTTAATTCATTAAAACAGAGTTAAAAGTATTGATTTTAACTGGTGGTCTTAAAAAATCATTTTTACCCACTAGTTTTAATATCAGTGATGCAGTTGATTTGATTTGCATTAGCACATGTTCCTGTAATGTACTGAGGCACTGGCTCATTAACATTTTAACAAGTGTTTGAATAGGTGACAATGTGCCCCTTTAGGCTTTTATCACAACAGCAGATTGAGCTCGTTAGCTTGTTAGCATAAACTTATGCTATGGGAGCTATATGGCATTAGGCCATGTTACATTACCGCAACACAATGACACTTGTTAACTTATTAGCATAAACCCCTATTAGATGGACAAGGGGGTGTATTAACGTGTGTTACAACAATGGAAAGACTTTATTAGCTTGTCCTGAAGCATGCTTAATCATCCAGGTAAGGAAATCCCAGAATCTGGGCATAGGTTTTTCATTAGAAGAAATGTTTTGCCACTCATTCAAGAGAAAGAAGAAATCACTTGAAGAAGTCTTAGTAGGTTGTTAGCATGCTAAACAGGTAAAGGTGTGTTTTAGTAGCATGCTAGTCTTTTAACAGCACTGGACCAGGCCACCAGTGTTAGCTAGTTAATAAAATCTCAGGAATTGTGTGTGTCTGTGTTTCTTACCTCCAACACTTTTCAATTACAGCTGCTCATTGTCAGGTTGTAAATGGCTGGGTCAGCTGGCTGGAGTTCTGCCTTTGAACACGGCGCTAACGTCCCTACAAAGACATCATTAGAGAGCCTCAGCCCAGCAAGACACACATACTTTTCTGTCACCCCTGAGGAAACAATTCCATAATATACCACAGACAGAAAAATTAACAAAGTACAAAAGAAAAAAAATATGTCCCTTTCAAGAAGAAATTAAAGAAAAAAACTTCAATATAATCCCTTCTTTTATTTTCTCTGCTCTGTTCTGTGCCCTTGCATAATCCCTAATTTGATATTTTTGCCTTTTATCATTAATTTTGAGACACAAAAACTTTGAAAATTCATTTCTCTTTTTCTCTTGATCTAAATATTAAGTGACACCCCCACCTATGCCCCAAGAAAAAGAAAGAAAGGCTTTTTTATGATGTTAGTGGGAATACAAGCACTACTGGTGCTGCTAATTACAATGGAAGATTGAGAAACTCAGTTTGAATAAAAAAAAATAAAAAGAGCACTCATGCATTTTCAATGTGATTTGCATTTTGATTCCAAGTTGTATTTTATGCAACATGCCTGCCTCTCCCCCACCCCTTTTCTTTGGTTCTCACTAATATCTTCAAGGATCAAAGGCTTCCATTGGGTTTCTCTCATCTAGTTTTTCTCCTCCAAGCATTGTTTGCCTCCCAGGACTACAGCAGCACAACTTTTGCACTAGTGCCAAATTTATAGGAGAGGGAGAATTAGCTATTCCAGGGCTCATTTGACATCAAAAAGGGGAAGATCCACTGAGGGCACAGATAAAAGGGGTGGCCCATTCTGACCGATAGCTACCTAAAATATACTTTGTGTGTTTTCGTTTTACATATAAAAGCCTAGTTGGTACTGCTGGGGCAATACAGAAAAGTGTTTACAGTCTTTCTTTACAGGAAGCAAGTTTTTCCTGACAATGCAGATGTGTGATGGAAAAGAAATTGTGAACGTGCAAATCAGGAGTTCTGAAAAGACTATTTTATTGGTATGCTATTAATCAAGAGTTTTAATTTTGTTTCCTTGCTCAAAATCCAACATATTCAGAAAAAAACAGCCAATTTTCACAGTCAGATGAGGCAGAAGACCTGCTCAACCCCAGATTTGGACACTAATAATCTTCTAGACCTAAACTACAAGACGTTTAATTTTTTGTACTCCCAGGCCAACGCAACACAGATGTAACAGTTTTAGTTGCCCTAAGCCAACTCTTATATCCTGTAGAGTCTATATTTCAGGGACCACATTTCTGCAATATTTTTCATGTAGGCCTGGAAACAATCAAATTTGAAGATTTAGAATGAATTGAAAACTTTGACAACAAAAATGTTTTTGAATTGTTACTTCAAATATTTTATATATATTTCACTGTTTTAAGGTCAGCAGTGAAGTGGAAACAAAACTGGCCATGACAATGCAAAAAGTGTGGCTTTCTTGAACTGTATATTTCCTCAAATTGTATCATATCCACATGGATGTGATCAATTCATCTGGGGCATGTTCAAGCAAATTTGCTGACAGCAATTAAGAGCAGTGGGTATGTAAGGAAGCAAACAGGAGAAGACAATTAGGCAATAAATCAAACCTACAGTGAAACATATTCGATATCCAAGTCTGGAAGTTTTTTCTGACTCTTGACTAAGACGATTGCAAAGAATAACCTCCAACCTTAAGGACAATTTATCTTTCCCACAAATGAATCCGTGATCTCAACTGCATCACAAAGCTTTGCAAGAACAACCACAAGTTCAAAAAAGGCCATGTGCACTGAATACAATAAACTTTCACCACAATACCATACAACATTTAAAAGAGTACATAAAACCTGGAAAGACAAACATTCCTGAGAGAAGCTTTTAAGAGTATTACGAGTATTATTAAGAGTATTAAGAGTAGTACTCCTGTAATAATAATAACTTGGCAGACAATTCTTAAAATTATTTAAAATATTTGGTTTTCAACTTTTCAATTTTTAGCTAATATTCTTATTTGTCACAAACTGAAAATGAAAACATTTTCGAGTCATCTCAGAGTTTTATAACTCACCATACCAATATCAATAACTAAGACTGACTCACTATGTTGTCCTTTATTTTACCACTATCCACCCCCACCACCACTGCCATTGTGATTACATTTTGTGGGTTTGACAAAGTAATGTTCATTAAACTGATTGACACTGACAGTAAAACAAAAGAATCTCTGAAAGCCGGATGGCGGCTTCCTGAGTCAGAAAAAGTAAACTACAAAAAACTTTTCCTTGAAAGTTGTCATTGTCCAACAACAATGCAAACAAAAATAAAAAAATAAAAACAGCAACAAACCATGACCTTATGGAAGCCTGCTAATCATGTTTAACTTTTTAATTTCTATCAAGTCTCAGGTGGTCAGGTTTTGCATTTTTTCTAACCCTACATCTAACCCTAAGTGGGTCCTTGGGTGATCAGGTAGATGTTTTATCTGCCTTATAACTTTTAAACTCTTAGAGTATGGTGACACCAAAAGAAGTTCAAATTAGAATGATTCGGCGATGAACTGGGACTTTCTTGTTCATCTTCGAATGTCAGAATGTCAAGGCACATATCACTTATTAGAAAAAAAACTGAACACCTGCCTTTTCCATGCAATTTTTAAGACCAATGTGGTTGCAGTAAATGCATAAAACCATGACAGTGATCAGAACCTACAACCATATATCATCATCAGTATAGGAAAAAAAATTGGTTCCTGGTCAACTTGATGATGGAATGCTTTGGCTGACAATGTTCAGAACAGTTGGAGTTGACAAAAATGGCTGTGGGAACTCAGCCAACACCTCTGCATTTAAGAAAATGTAAGAAAATGCAAAAACGTTTAATCTTAAGACTAATATACAACAAAAGAACATCAGGTTGAAACATGAATACGTAGCTGAAACTTTTGCAGAAAATAACTAAGGTGTGTTAACAGGGGAGGATAATCCAAATGAATCAGGGATATACTGAACCCCAAGTCTGTTTTACAGGCCTGACTCAAAACTGCCTAGAAACAGGAAGAACACCATCGTGTTGTTTGATGGATTACATGATTTCACCTAAACAGTCCTTTAACTCACCTGATTAAACTCTCTGCCATGACAGTGTTGCTGCTACCCTACAACCCTGGTGTTTCAACGCCCAAGCATCCCCCTGTAGACTTCAGGGGGGTGATCACTCCCCACTACACAGCTATATTCATCATAGAGTCTTAAAAGTAGGCATAACGAATCAAAAAATAAAAACTGGAACTGAATTTGTGAGCTCTATTATAAGAATTTCTCCTTTTTCTGTCCATAATACTTGTCCACAAAACAACCAAGAAATAAAAAACTTGAGTATGAACTTAAAATCTACCCTGGGTCTTAAAACACCGCTTTTTTCAGCTTCTAAATGAAGGCACAGCTTATAAGGAGTTTGTAATGCTTTTCTATTATAAATGACTGGCATAGGCATTACCTGTCTACAGTGGAAATATTAAATCTCTGCGGAGACAGATCACATAATGCAGATGTCTTAATGAAAACTTCATTAAGATGGAGGATAATTACTGTGTCCTTAATGATGCACTCGCTGTGCTTTTAAATAATTGAGGTGCTCATCTTTGATGTGTTTATACCATAGCAACTTCATCATGCAGACTTGAACTGCAATAGATAGGCTTCAGTGTATGATGAATGTGAGTTTTTCTGTGTGTGTTTGTGTATGTGTTTACGTACTAGTACATGTTTCTACATACATTGCTATGTTTTCATTTGTCAGTTGAAATAGTATCTTTAGTAGTTTTATTGCAACTGGAATTTTTGGTCCCTTAATCAGCCTACTTGGCTCTTTGATGAACTATGAAATTCTTTAAAGATGTCTATGCTATGAAACTGATTAATTGGCTCAGCAGGTTGACATTTGTGGTTCAGACTAAAATGTCCTGACAACTATGGCAAAAATTGCCATTTATCTAAGTTTGTGGCAAATCTTGTCATCCAAAAATGTCAATAACTGCAGTTCCTCAAATACTAGAGGACTAGAGACTGGGGACCTGCACCAAAGGCAATCTGAATACATGGTGTTTACGGCCTATATATCAGCTGTACAGGGGGTAGATTTTAATATACCTCGCTCATTTAGATAGTTTCACTCCTTAAAATTATACATAACTATTTACAACATCATTTTGAATGACGAGTTTGGCCATGCTCCAGTTTTGATTGTTGTAAAAGACACTCTGAAAGGGTATCCACAAAGGAAAAGATCAGCAGCAGTGACGCGAGCAACATCAGGCTCCAATATGCATTGGATGGGTCGCCGGTCAAACTTATCTCAAACTTTGAGTCAACCAACTGAAATGACTAGAATGAATGAAATGGATTCTGTTGAGTCACATGTTGTAGGATGATTAATGTATTAGAAGGACATAGCCAGCTTTGCCTTACCTGGAATTTCTACCAACCCCCAGCCACAGGCAATACACAATAACTTGCTTGAGACTTAAGGGCCTTACATTTCTTAGGTGAGCTCATTTTGTTTCTCTTTTTGCTAGCCAAAAGTACAGCTGCATCTTGCTAACTAAGCAAGCAGTATTGTATATGTTTTTTACACTTTATCTGTCTTGACTCGATAGTTCTAGCTAACATCTTGCTAGCTACGGCTAGTTTTAGTCATGGGTTGTATATAAGCCACGGTAATGACCACTATGATGCCACTAGTTGGTTTTGGACTCCTTATACTGAAGCTTCGAAGTTAACATCACGATTGCCACTTGGCTTTGGCAGATCAATCTTCCGCTCTACACACTCGTTGGAATATAGTAATATGCAGCTTCACATCAAATCCAAGATGTCAACAGCAACAGCAAAACCCAACGCTTAAAAATGGCATTCTTCAAACCAATGGTTGACCCCACAGCGACTTTGCTCATCTTTTATATACAGTCTATGAAATTAATAGAAAAATAAACAATAAACAAACAAAAAGTCAGCTGCTTGAGAAATGTGTAGAAGCGTTGTATCAGCATAGCTGCTATAGTCCTGGCTTTATTTTTTATTTGAAGGTGCACATGCACTACAATGCACCCACATTTGTGTGTGTGTGTGTGTGTGTGTGTGTGTGTGTGTGTGTGTGTGTGTGTGTGTGTGTGTGTGCGTGTGTGTGTGTGTGCGCGCACGCACAAATTGTGTTACTCAACCATGATTGTTTTTCTTGCTTTCCTGTGTGCGTGTGTGTGTGTGTGTGTGTGTGTGTGTGTGTGTGTGTGTTTGAGTAGATGGAAGGAGCAGCTACATCTCAGCTGTTGGATATGGGCCAGTGTCATGTGGATCTTAACTAGCCTTTAGGTTAGTTTGGCTTCCACACTAACCAGGTCGAAGCTCAGCACTTGCTCAAAGCCTTCACCTGGTTCCACACACACAAGAAAACACAACATCATCATCATCTCTCTGTCTCTCTTTCTGTCTCTGTCTCAGTCTGTCTGTCTATCTCTCTCACTACATTCTCTCAAGTAAGTTCAATTCATCTTTCTTTCTAATTTCTTTTTTGCCTTCTCTCTATCTTCCAAACTTACAGTGACACACAAATAATTCAACTAAAAGTCAAGACTGCATAATTTCCCTTCTCTTTTTGCCACCCCCACATGTGTCACACACACATGCCAAAACATATTGTATGTTGCCACTGTCAAAATGCAAATACGCCTGCTTCTCAACTCCTCGCTGTGCGCCGATTTTTATTTTATTTTTTTTAATTTTTTTATTTTCATGACTTCATTAGAGAGGAAGCCGAACCTGGGTGAAAACTTTAATTACAGGTGTGTGCATACACACTGGGAGCTATTTTCTCTCGACTCCACCTAATGATGATCATCATCAATATCTTCATCACCGCCGCCACCATCCACCCCCACAAGGCCGTCAAACTGGGAGCAGATGAGGGGTTTTGAACAACACGCATGTACAAGTCAACACCCAAACGGGTATTACACCGAGAGAGCCTGCCCTAGATGACTCTTCAAGATGTGAAATGGTTAAATCGGGGCGGGGTGAGGGGCGAGGGGGTGGATTAGGCCATGAGGTGTGTGTCTCTGTATGCTTGGGGGGTGGGATGTGTGTGTGTGTATATGCGTGTGTGTGTGTATGAGGGGGGAGAGGGGCGGGGTATGTTGGGGAATAATTGCCTGGAGATGGTGCAGAAATAAGCCCTAATGGTCAGTAATCCAAGCCTGGAGAGGGTCTCTCCACAGTGCTCCACTGAATGCCGGTAATGGGCTTCCAGCTCTGTCACTTACATATGCATAGATCTTTCTCCATTAAAGCTGGTTTGAATGACAAATATGGGTGGGTGTTAAAAAAAATATAAAGAGAAGAAGTGGAGGAAGAGAGAGAGGGAGCGAGAGAGAGAACTGGAGGAAGATTTTCTCTGGGTTGGCAGTAATTTGGCAGCCGCTCAGGCCCCTATCCTTAAATCTCATTAGCCTATTGTTCGCATGATGCCGCCTGGGTGAAGCACAGGGGCAGGAGATGCTACTTGAAGTGGGCTAGATGGTGATTTGGACCTGGCACATCTTTTTTTCCTGTAACTAAAGAGCACTTTGACACTAATGCAGATATTAATACTGATGCTTCCTTCCATCTTTTTCTTATTTTTAGTTTGCCACCTTAAGCATCTTTTTGCTATCTAAATTTCCTTTTAACATCCACTTGGTCACCAGTGAGTCATTTTTTGAGAAATTAAGATGCTACATTTCCAAACAAATTTCATGCAGTGCTGTGCAAAAGTCCTGAGCCACACCTCGTTTCTTTATATTTTGCTTCAAAAGTGGGAAATGGGCTAAGCGATTTATTATAGCATTTGCAGACATACCTTGAAATACAGTACTTAAGGGAAAAAACACAGTTCATACAGTTAGCAAGCTTGCAGGTTAATATTTGGTATGAATGTCTTTGTTCTTCAACACATCCCTCTCCTAGGCTTGTATTTTCTTTAAGTAGTCCTCAGGAATAGTTCTCCAGGCTTCTTGAAGGACACTCCAAAGCTCTTTGGATGGATGTTGTTGCCTTTTGTTTCATTCTCTGTCAGTATGATCCAGCACTGCTTCAATAGCACTGGGTCAGGCCTCTGGGGAGGCCAATCCATAACTGATAGTTTTCCATTATGTGTTTTTATATCCAGGTATATTTTTACTGAATTGACGGTGCTTTGGGGATCATTGTCAAGTCAGAACATAAAACCATTGCCACTCAGACACTTTCCAATCCAAGAACCACGTTCCCCATTCATTGTGAACATTAGATGAACCAACTGTTATTGGCTGGACAGGGATGGTGGCCTCAGAATCGCATCCATGCTTTTTGCAGATCACAACTGTGCTGCAGATAACATGTTTACAGTCTGGTACAAAAAACAGTTTTGGTCTTTATGGTTACTTACACCATCATAACACTTAAAGGTGGGGCAAAATCTTTTATAACAACTTGGATGTAGTAAAGTTGGCAGATTGAGTTTCAGAGGTAATTAAATGCAGGCAGCCTCCATTCATTTATATCACTTAAGAGGACCTCTCAACCATGCCTGTGGTGTTGATGCCTTTTTAAGGCAGTATTTTTAAATAGTTGTTTTAGGATTATTTGAGAAATAATTTGACTTAATTATGAGGTACACCTTCTACAAGAAGCTTCAATGTTATGAAGTGATACTGCAGAAGCTTCAAATCCAGTTTGTGACGTCATGGTAGCTACATCTATAATTTATATAAAACCTGTCGAGGCCTTTCTTATTTCGTATTTAATATTTATTTACAATGTTATTATAGTTTTGGTACATCCCACCACATGGGATAAATAAAGCTGTCAGTTGTGCTATTAAAACACTTGGGAAATGGAATGAATTGAAACCCAAAACCTCAAAAAGTTTTGGAGTATTGTTCAGTCTTGAGCCCCTGTGACTCTGAAGGACAGCTGTAGACAGTGGATGTTGATGTGTTCACGGATACATCTGTGTGCTTTCTTTTCTGTATGGGGGTGTTGGGGGGCGCTGTATGAGAGACACACGTGTTTATTGGGGCCACAGAGGGGGAGGACACAGGGGGCGGAGGAGTCATCATAACGGGGCCCTCTCCCTAGCCTCCTCATCCTCTTCATCCTCCTGAGCTGCCAGATGGCACACACTCAAACCCCTCAGTGGAGGAAGCAGCACACACACAAACACACACATCCATATTTCAACATAGGCTTTGTCAGTGTCACACGCGCACGTGCACAAACACTCAAAAGCATATTTCGATGAAGAGCAGTCCCAATCCACTTTCAACCACCTAATCAGATCCAAATCACCTGCTTTGTGTTTTAAAACAACTTCCTTGCCACGACATTCTCCTTCAGAATGCTTTCGAGAACGTAAGCCCGGTTATTTCATCCTCAATATGAGCAGGCTTCATATTGTCATTGAGACGTGTCACCATATGGATGCAGGGACACTTAGGAAATGCATCACTTTGTGACGTTTTTGTCGCTTGCTGTCTTAGCTCCATTTCCAGAGCAAATGTGTCACTCTTTGAGCCCATAAAAAGGGAATCTGCACCGAGCTGGAGTTGCTGCCTGCGTATGTGTGTTGGCCAAGTGCAGAAGTTCAAGGGCGTACGCGCCTTGACGTGAAGGAATGGCTGTACCTGGATCACGAGATAAAACGCTTCATATTTCACAATTGCTTCTCTAAGTACTGGAACTCTAATAGGAAAGATGGACTCATATGATATGAATATGAGAATATGAGTGACATTTCTTTGTTTTCCTTTACCGTGTGTGCGTGTTTGTGCGGGTTTGAACTTGCTTGTGCGCAAACATAGATATGTGTGGCCTGATGCATGTGACAGATGTGTTCATAAAGATATTTGTGTGCTACCTTTGCTTGGAGAGCACACACATACACACTGAGCGCCAGCAGTAATAGATATCCAATAGCCGAGAGCTGTGGAAGGGTCTTGCTACATCTGTCAGCCCTGCCTGGCAAAGGCGCGGCGAGTTCAGATGCTATCGCCACAAACGGCTGCATCAAAAGATTTAGTGTCCCCGCCATCCCTCCAACCCCTAAGGTGGGCTGTGTGGCGCAGTCCGCTGGGCAACACAACAAGAAGGAGGCGGGGGTAGACGCAGAAGAAAGACGGCAGGCGGGGGACAGATAAGAGAAAGGCGACAGCAATATCAGCCAGGGGCGGGTGGGGGGCTGTTGAGGAGGTTGGGGAGTGGAATAAGAAGAAGAAAGAAAGAAAGAAAGAACAGTGGCTCTCCTTTTTCACCTCTTCCAGCACTCAAAAGGCCGGGTTAAGCAAGATGCTCTAAAAGTCACAGTCATAATAGAGCTGATCATTCAAACTACATGGAATTACAAGGCATTTTCAATATTTAAAAAAAATCTGCACATGAAAAGTCAATTTGAAAAATATGGTTTGGAAAAAAAAAGTTTTTTAGTTTTTATTCAAATTCAGGTAAAGAACATGAGGCCACATCTCAAGGTATGAAACATATGTTAATGGCATGTGTAAATGGAGCCTTTAAACAAGCTGCCAACCCAAATTAGCGTGTACTGACCTCAGTGTTAGTGCGTATGCCTATTCATGAGTGTACAAAAAAAAGAGAAGCGGCTGGAGAACAGCCCCTTTCAGAAAACCCAAATGACAAATTTACATCTTAATTTATGACACTTAACAGAAGCATGTACTGGTCTTACCATATATGGTGGTGACAAGAGTTTTCCGTAACTTTGACACCTATCAAGGTAATACAATATCTGTAGTGTGATCTAATTTCAGTCTTCTGAAAAGTTTGTAGAGCAGTGGAAGCAAATTCAAAGTGCAGGATTTTTCTATTTCTATATATTTGTTATTTTAATATAATTATTTTATAATTATAATTCTGGGTACAGTTATTTAACAATGAATATATTGATTTTATTCATGTGGATATACTACATGTGTAGCATTTATTTCATTATTTAGTAAAGTGCTTTTAAATGTTTAGTAATAAATATCAAGTGAAAAACAAAAATGTATTCCCCCCCAAAAAATGTGTAAAAACCATAGCTTCTAAGTTACAAGGCTTTTTTCATCAAACTTCGACCAATAAATTATGAGGTTCAGTTCAACTTATTTTAGCTACACAGTACCAAATCCCAACAACAGTGCTTTATATTGTGAAGTAAAGACCCTACAGTAATAGAGAGACCCCCAACAATCATGTAACCCCTTATGAGCAAGCACTCAGTGACAGGGGGAACGGGAAAAAAACCCTTTCGACAGGAAGAAGCCTCTGACAGATCCATGTTCAGAGAGGCACGGCTATCTGTGGCATTACTGGTTTAGGGTGGTGAGGGTAGAAGACACTGTGGAAAAAAGACAGATTAATAGTAACTAATGATTAAAGGTCAGCTATGAAATGCAGATGTGCCTGCAAGTCAAGGTATAGGGCATAGTGGATCTTAACGGAGCAACTTGCATTAGATTGCAGTGTCTAGAAAGCAGAGAAGAACGGAGAAGCATTAGTGATAGCATACAGCAGTCTCCTATGACTCTTGGCGGTACTCATGACACTTTATAGGAGTCTGACCATGACTGTACTGGCACTGGCTCACTTACAGTATTATTACGTGAATGTGTCTGACATGAGCCATGAATTTTTTTATTTTTATATATCACAGTTATCTTCAATAGCAGTATATGATAGCACCCCTGATCTGAACATTCTTAGAGGTGTTATTTAGCTGAGCTGAGATAACTGAGACAGAAGCCAATGAACCAGAGACATTACTGAGCTGTTCAGCTTCATCTAACAGCACACGCAGGCTTCTTGTGTTTAGTATGCTGTTATGTGTTTTGGTTTAAATTGTAATTATAACTTCGTTATAGTCATTTACCTGTACTTCAAACTTATCATACTAGTTAATGACTGTAAATGTATATTTTAAAGCTACAGTCACATCTAAAAACAACTCTTTACCATAGTAATGAGCCAAAACCGTGAAACCATCCCTGCCTAATATGCCGTTGGGCCTTTTGTGTGTTTCAGAATGGTTTCGACATGCCGAGGCATCAACCCCATCAGACCAATCTCAGTGCCCTGTAGTATCTGTCAACAAAGCATTAGCTGCAGATCCTTTGAGTCCAGTAAGTTGAAAGTTGGATCTGGTGCAGATCATTTTGTTGAAGCACATCCCCAAATATCCCGTAACCACTTTACTTGGATTGTTGTCCAGCTACTAACCAGTGCGGACTAGAAGCCATTAGCCTTTCCTTTTTCAGCGGTATGACATAAGGACTTTTGCTATTTCCACCACACCCAGATAACAAGTATTTGAGACAACTCACATCATCTTTGGTTAGTCTTATTTTTTTGCCTCATCTGCTTCTGGTTTATTGGTCTTTCTTTTTCTTCTCTTTTGACTATTATAGGGACCAAAATTTACAGAATAAACACAATGTTATATTTAATAAGATGTAATTGATTGTGTGTGATTAAGACCACAAACCTTTTATGAAAGAGTTTACTGAGATGAAAGGAGCTGTCTCCAGTATCAGTACATTTATTTTTGAAGCCAAAGTAGTTGCCCTCTACTGGCCATTAGAAAGAATGCAGGTTGAAGGCACTTCCTCTGTAACCTACAGACACTTTAATTGGGATCCATGTCCTTGTTTTTCACAATAAAAGCTTTTTATTTCTCTATTTTTACTGGTTTCTTTATTAAAAAGTACACAATATACTATTTTGTCTTTACATCCGTTGCATTAAATCATAAAAGTGTATTTTGATGGTATTGTGAAAGGTATTAGCAACAGTGGCAAGAAAAAAAATCCTTTGCAATCTTGCTTTGAATATACACTAATCTGGCATGAAGTTGGGGGTGTGGTGGCGTTGGGGATGGAGAGGGTTGAAGGGAAGGGGAGGTGTGGGGAGAGGTTCCTATTTCTCTCCCAGTGGGTCAGCTGCTAATCACAACTCTCCGGAGACCCCCGCATCCTCACCCGAATACCTCCAAACACCCCCTCAACACACACACATTAGAGACACCAATTCCTCTGCTCTTGAATAACCTCACCGGGGGCAAGTGACGCAGACAGAACAGAGGGAGGGGAATGGGGGGGGAAATGGGGCAAAATCACCCTCCGTATTCAGAGGGGAAGAGAGAGAGTGTGAATGTCTTTTGAAGCCTTCCTAGTTTAACCGCCACACAGCTATGGGGCTGTCGGCTTGTCGAGGATTTCTCCTGGATGTGTGTGTTAAAAGACCCTCCCGTGGACAGAGAGAGAGAGAGAGAGAGAGTGAGAGAGAAAGGCAGTCCTGATTAAATGCTGGAGCCGTCATGCCTGCGAGCCAGCCAGGAGATTAATATCGGCGTAACCTGTTACTTAATTCATTATGGGGATACAGGCTAATTTGATTTGATATTATTTTAATAAAGTTCTGTGATATCCAAGATTGTTTCAGGCTATCAAAATAATTTTCCAGTTATTACAGTTCGCCAGGCAGGTCCCTTTGATAGCAGTGGTTGGCCAGGCCTGTCCTGAATACATTACTACCCCCCGCTCCCTTTCTACACACACACACACACACACACACACACACACACACACACACACACACACACACATACACACACACACACACACACATATTCAGACCTTTTTCAAAATCTCACACTAACATGCACATGCAGTCCAGTTGACTTTCTCACCCGAATCTCTTAATTTGCCATTGCTCTGTGTTTTTCTCCTTGGTCATCCAGATGAACTGGAATGAAGAAGAACAAGAAACTTTGTTTACCTCTATTAAAGAAATATTTAAAAAAAAAACCTTTTGATCAAAGTGTTTTTTACAAGGATAATGAACATGTGCATTACAGGAGAAACATAGGAACCATTTGTGGGCTTGCTGAAAAATTATTAAATTATCTCATAGTGAATTTTTTAAGATGCAAAAAATGTATTTATCTTAAAATGTTACATTTGTTTTGCTTTACTTTCCTGTGTTTTGTTTTCATTTAGATTTTCATTTATGCTAACTATGTGTTTCAAAAATGCAGTGAAGTGTTTCTCTCACTCTTAACCACGTCATTTTCACTCCTCAGGCATCAATATAGTAACAGACCAGTAAGCCAGTAAAATCACCCCGAACTGGTCGCAACAGATGGCTGCGCCTCCCCCCCACTAAACACTGGATGTTGGATAGACGTGCAGATCATGTCTATATTGGGCACGTCGGTCCATGACCAATGCTGGACATCTGTACGGCATCCGAACTTGGTCCACAATTTGGATGTCCAACCATGATCCAACCTGAACGTAAATATGGCGTTCAACATTTGAAATTTGGACTGGGGGATTTTTTGGGTCGTCATGTGGACGTCTTTGACAGGTGCAGAAAATACACATGATTATTAAATGTAATATGTTTTTATTTAGAAATATACACATTGTTGTTATCAGCATGATACATATGAATATGTACAATGTGTTTTAAAGAGCATTTGCATTATATATAGCATGATTTTATTTAAGTGAGGTTGGGATCATGTTTTATTGTGAAGAGCTGTGTGAGAGGAAGTGAGTGTGTTTGTGATCAGTAGGACTGAGAGAAGTTGCGACGGAATGTTATGTGCATGTGTGAACTGGACTATCTGCTCGACAGTCTTTGTCGATGTGCACATTTTGCTGCAGCTGGGGACATTTCTGCTCAAAATCAACCGTGCAGCTGCTCACTTTTATTTTAGCTCAAGAGCCTGCACCATCTTAGAGATGTCCGCTGGTCTCTCTGAATTCCTTCACACATAACTGAGGACAGAAAACATGGCCTCAACCCTCAGGAAACATGGGACTACAGAGCCACACATGTAGAAGCATTATATGAATGACATGTAAATTGAGTCTAAGTTTGACATGACAAAAAAAGACGTCCACAATGATCACATTTGGACACGGAGATCCTACAGACGTCAATGCTAGAAGTATAATAGAAGTATAAAAGACGTCACTCTGATGTAACTTTGCGCAGTCAGCCTGAACCTGGATCTGTCTGCAGTTTCTTCCTGTTAAAAGGGGGTTTTTCCTTCCCTCTGTTGCCAAGTGCTTGCTCATAGGGGGTCATCTTATTGTTTGTTTATAAAAGGTCTTTACCTTATTCACTATATATATTTTCACTATATTGCTGTTTAAAATAGAAAATGTATCTTTCAGCATCCAGTATTTGCATGTATCAAGTCACTGATCTGATATAATGAGAGTATCACTGCGACACAAGCATCTGAAAGAAGGGTCGCATTTGATGCCAAAGGATAAAACACTGTGCCTTAAACTGGCAATCATATTTTCAACAAGCGCAAGAGCAGAAGCCACTCTGTTTAACTATAGGCCAAAGTGTACAGACTAGGCCTCACTGCTACACCCTCTTACTTCTTTAATGAGCCCTGGTGGCGTGAGAGAGTTATTTCCTCAAAGATATAACTGTGGCAACTCTGGTGAAGAATGTTTAGGCCACTCCTCAGAGGCCTCTTTTCAAAGAGGCAATAGCATGGGAAATTCTTACAGAGCATGTAGAAATACAGTCCAGCTTGCTCTGTCTTTTGGTACATTATCAATCCATCCATTTTCTTCTGCTTATTCTTATCAGGGTTGCAGGGGACTGGAGCCTATTCCAACTACCATAGGGCAAAAGGTGCACCCTAAACAATGTCAGGAAAATAACTTTACAATGGTCGCCTTTTACAGACTATAAAATAAAAATCATAAATAAATTAAGCTTGACGAGTTTAATTTAGTCCCATTCTTTCATGTGCTCCCTTGCTCTGTGAAGACGGAAAGTACAGAAAACTCAGCACACACATACATAGATTATCTATGTGTGTAGTTCTAAGCTACCTAGTTTGTCTAACTGACGTATGTGTGGGATTGTAAGATGAAAAGAGAGGACTGTAACCCACAAAAGTGCAGCTTACAAAGTCATCAGCTTTTACCTCTAAAAACAGGGCAGAGAAGCCCACTTACTATCAAAAAAACCAAAGCGGTACATTGGTAGTAATGTCATCACTACCACCAGGACATGAGCTAAGATCAAGGTTGGTTTGTGTGTAAAGTTATTGTGTTTGAAGACCTGTGTTGCTCCTGGAATTATATGTTTATGAACAGTTGTGCAGTTCTGCAACATCAAACCCCTTGTCTGTATTAGTATTCATGATTTTGGCCAAAATGTATCTATATTTTAAGTCTAAATAGGCTGTATGTGTGAATGATTGGGTGTCTTTCTATGTTAGCACAGCAACAGTTCGGTGGCCTTCGAGGGTATACATTATTTCATCCCATGCATTTTTTTGACGCTTACTAGGTTTGGGTCATATGGGCAGCGATCTAAGCAAAGATACCCAGCAGAGATGCCTCTACCAGGCCACCTAATCCAACTCATGCTGGGGAACAAAAAGACAGGCAAGAAACATAATCTCTCCAGTACTTCCTGGGCCTGCCACAGGTCTTTCTCCTTCATGCCTGAAGCACCTCACCTGCGAGGCATCCAGATGCCATATTGTTTACCTGACAAATAATAGTCCTAATATTTGTTAGAATCTTTAAATGTCATAAAGGGCACACAAACTGGTGGTGGATTTGTAGCAAATAGCACGTGGCGTGTGCTGTATATATGCCTGCACTGGACTGCAGATTTGGATCTAGTTGAGGTCAACCAGCCACGTTGATGCCTATGGTCGGCTCACGATAATGCTACTAATGTCTAACATAAATTCTGCACTGTTTTATTGATGTTAAAATACTCCACGAAGCTCCTTTAATTAAAGCTTTCTCTACCTCTCTTATACTCTGCTTCTCTTTTTCCCATCACCAGTGTCATCCATTCATTATTAAAGCGCCCCTCGCCTCGTCTCTCCTGTGTTCTGCTCTATTAGAAACCCTTGTATCAGCTGCTCCGGGCTATAGAAGGACAGAGAAAAAAAAAATAAAATGAAGACATGTTCAGCTCTTTGCAGGGGGCGTGTAAGTCGCCTGTCAGCCTGTAATCACTGTGTCCGCGACTCTGTATGCTAATTCATCTCTCCATACTGCTGACTAGGACATGCAATATAAATGAAGTTTGTTGGACTGCACAAGGGCTGACTTGAATAAAAGATCAGGGTCCTAAGGAGATTCGGGGCTGTTATTAGCCATGTGGAACTTCACATCCACACCACCAGAGACCTAATGTTGTAATGAAGGCCTTTTTACATGGAAATTGGCATCTTTATCCCTGTCAGAGAGGGATTAGTATTACTGTGGCTACATTGTACATTTGCAACATCGAGGATGCAAACTGAGGGTGAAAATAGGAATCATTGCATTAAACGTGACAAATACAGACTATATTATTTAGCTAAAATATATCTTGAATTATACCTGTAGCCTGAAGACTGGACTCCAAACTATAATCTTCATTAAGTAGTGGCTGCATCAGTAGAAGTGGCACAGAAACAGGGGGGGGTTCTTTTAACCACTAGTCTTGCAGCTATGATTCCCTGTGATACTGTATTTAGCTGGTAAATATAATCATGTGCTGACAAGGCAGCACACAAGATTCATGCTAGATAGTACAACTGTCATAAAGTTTATGTCTGTATGAAACTGAAACATGCAGTGTCTCTACACCCATCATTCTCTCTCACCCAAAGACAATTATCACCAGGCACTACATCCCCACTTGCTGGATCACTTGACTGTCCTTAAGTGAGACGATATCACTTTCCTGAATGTTGGAGCTCTATTTCTTCAGTTTCTTCTTTATCTGTGAAAAACCTTCAGTGAATTGACAGCCTTGGAGAGCAACTTGGTTGACCAGAAGAAAAGAAGAATAAGGATTATGCTGCTGCCTCCAAGCGATTTCCAACTCTCATCAATTTCTAGTCTTCCTTCCAGGTGTCTCTATTATGTTTGAACCTGTTTTCAGAGCATAGGGAGGTGGATGTCCACTAATGCCAAATAGGTTAAAAAACTCTTGACTTCAACATTAGCCATTTGCTATGATTGTCCAACATGGCTTAGAACCTCTCAGCCTTTTTGTGCATTTTGATGTAAGTTCTGGTGATGAACTGCGTTCTTGGTCCCCACCATGCTCCTCATTACTAAGGTGTCCACTGTCCAAGGAGCTGCACCAGAGTGGCACACTGATATATGCTTAGCCACACACATTTTTTCAGATAAGCATTACTCTTATCTAGATGTTTGCCTCTAAATCCATGACGCTTTCCTAGCAGATGCAGCTCATTATGAATAGGGCTCTTTGATTCATCTGATTTTTTCCTGGTAAGCCATGGTATGGCTACTACTTCGGTTTTCCTTAATGACATTGTTATCTAATTACTGTTCTTTAAAAGTTTCTCTCATTTTAAATAGCTGGAGCTACTTGTTGCACCAAAGGCAAAAGCTTGACTGCATACAAAATTTAAAAAGAAACTGAAAGGTGGAAAGGAAACGCAATAGTCTTCCATCTTCCAGATCCAGCATTCCTGAAGACCATGGACATTTGTTTACAATAGGATTGACTCCTCATGCTAGTGCTACCTGAATTTGCAAGAAGTAGGTCTTCCAGCCTGCAGGGAGCCTTGGCTGTCCTTGGAAAAGTTTCTAGCATTCTCAACAGGACATGTTCAATCATCTCCAGACACCCACAAGTGTCTTCTAATCATTGCCAGACTATGTCGACACCTGCTGTTGGGTTGTGGACATGGGTGGACCTGATTCACATGGCTTGGGATACAGACTCTGGGCATAGGCACTTTGTGAATAGGCCAAGCTCATCTCTGACTGTTAAGTGAAGATCATGTATGAAATCTTGAAAATACGTTTTCCGTGCCCATAAGTTCTACAGCTCCGACCATCTCATTTCTGACCAAGTCCTAATTTGTAGTGCTTCGCATACATAGTCTCTAAGGCTTGTTGTGTTAGGCTGTGGTAAAGGTAGATCATGTAAATAGTCTTCTCCAAGCACGTTTTAATTTACATCTTCAATAAGCAACTGCAACAGAATGATCGCTGTCTTTACTAAATGACCTATGTCTATTGCAACTCTTGCTGTGGTTGCTACAGCACTGGTGGAAAACCTGCTTGATAACTTGGAGCTACAAACCTGGAGTCAGTTGACCCAGCAGTTGGATCACCATTGAGTATCTTCTACAAACCCCTTTATGGTATAGGTCATAAAGTGTCAGACGATCACACATAGCCAATTTAGAATCACCAGTTAACCTAATATGCATGTCTTTGGACTTGAGTACCTGGAGAGAACACATGCAGGCACAAAGAGAACATGCAAACTCCACCTAGACCAGAATGTTCAAAACAGGAAACTTCTTGTTTCTGGATTTGTGGCCTACATTGAGCCAAAAATGAATTGGTATCTGGAATAAATGAAAAGTATATGAAATCCATATAACAATGAGTCATTAAACCTGATGTTATTAAACCTTTTCTAAAAACTCTTAACTATACCTCCACCTAATTTGTTGAAAAGGAAATTATTGCAGCAATGCTGCATCTGTTTAAGTCATTATTGTATCAAATAGCCTTGTTACTAAATCCGCCAGAAATGGCAGGGTTCAAAAATGGCTTCTGGTTCTTTTATTCATAATGGATTTGGCTGGGTCCTAGTACAATGACCTTCAATGTGAAAAGTGTTAATAAATGTATATATATATATATATATATATATATATATATATATATATATATTATTTCAGCTGGTTGGGACTGAAACAGAGCTATAAATAGAGAGGAAACACCACTTATAATCATTAGACAGCCAGAAAACAACTTGAAATGAGTACTAATGTCGTTCTGAGCATCTCAGATGTTTTAACAGGCAACTGTTACCAAATGGCCAAAACAAAGTGCAGCGTTAGTGGAGGTTAGCTCATGTATGTCCTTGGTCAAGAAAATTTACCAACCCCAGGGTATTGCACTGCCAAGAGGTGTGTTAAAGATTAAGTCAGATAAAGACAGACTCTGAGGTCAGAGCCCTCTCAGTCCTGTTAGGCCTGCTATGAAAACATACACAGCTTCTTTGTGCATTTTTGGAAAATGTGGAAGCATTTTGCTTGACGCGGAGTTAGAGTTTCAAGGTTAAGGCCTTCAGTCCCCCACAGGGTGTGAGAAGGGCCGGTGTGGGTTCATGTGTGTGTGTATGATCTCTTCTTTTGATCGGCATTTGTCTGCATCAGATGTGTTGCATGTGTGTTTTGGTGTTTGTGTGCCTTTGCTCATCAAATATTAATAGTGTTAATCTTCATACTCTGCATAAGTAGTACAGTGTGTCTGTGCACAACACTTTGCTGACATGCATGTAAGTGTTTGCACACTGCAATGAACAAGTGTGTTTCTTTAGCGGTTCAAAAACAAAGAGCAGCATTCACAAGCAGATCACCATCCTTCAATTTTTCCCTCCTCCCCTTTTACAATTTTTTTCTTAAATTGACGTTTCATTGTAACAAGGATTCGTGTAATGAGAGAGGAAGAAGGAAGCGCCTACAGAAATAAACACGCCTGTTAATATGCGCAACGGAAATCAGCTGTTGCCACTTCTTCTTCTACCTCGGTGTTCTCCTTCAAATGGCTTTTCTCTCCCTTCAGTCTGTTTTTTTTCCTTTCCAAATGTAGAATCTTCAAGTCAGACTTATATACTTGAGGGTGCTATGCACTTTTTCCCATTTGTCACTTAAAACTGCCCATAAGTTTTCAGTCAGTGAAGGAAAATAAGAATGAGTCTCATTTATTAATACGTGCACGGAAATGGTTGAAATCCATGAAATCTGAGTACAAACCAGTTTCAGTTTTATTACTCTGCATATATTAGTCAATCATAATCATTCTGCTGCAATCTGCATACCCCCAAGATGCCTTTTTACTACATAAAGAAATATGCTCACCTCAAGTGAAAAACCCAACAAATCAGCACAAGAACGTGAAAAAACAGACTGATACCAATCAGGGTCTTGGGGATTTTAAACCTTTTAAACTATTAATGTAAGTTTTGAAGGGCTTTAAAACAAGACTGTTATCTCTCAGGCATGTTTCAAAGCAGCATTATGTGACACTCCAGGATTAAAATGCACTTGAGTATTTAAAGCTGAGATATGATCAGTATGAATGTGAATGTGTACAGTGTATGAAATATCTGAAAGGTTTTTTTTATCTTTTTTCTTTGCATTGGAGAAACCTAATGGTTAGAGAGGCGCCTGTTGAAGAGAGCAGTGGTTCATAGGATTGTTAGGCTAAAGTATTACGGTCGTTACACACTGAACGCTTTGCGAAAAAATGCCACAAAATTCAAATTGTTCCTGTCATATCTGAGCTTGCTGTGTTACATATATAGACAATGAACACAAAAATTTGTCTTGAAAAAAGACACTTTGGAAAAAAACATGAAGTTGACATTAAGCCACGATGAGCTGATCCTGATGTTGCTAAATAAGAAAAGTGAGAAACTAAGATTCTGGGTCCATCCAATTCTCATGAGAAGTCAGAAGCAGTGAGAATTTCATGGTTTGATCCACGAGTTGAGGTTGTATTGTCACTGCTTTCATACATATTCCAGGATGTTAGAGGGGCAGTTTGAACTCTTGTTGTCAGATCTGAGGTGGTAGAGGGTTTCAGAGAGTTAGAACAGCATCTAGCTGTGTGTCTCAGGTAAGATAGTATTATTTTACTATTTCTGTCATTCTCTGGATACTGGTAAGGCTCAGGCTACGTCCACACGTACATGGCGTTTTGGATCACTGAAAACAGAGGTTTTTAGAAACTCCTGCCAGGGTTTTCAATTTTCGAAACGTTACACCACGTTATTGTTTGTATGAGATGAATTTCTACAATGGCGGATATAGACAATATACTGTTGCTGTTAATCCTACTATCTCCAGCTTTTACGTGCTTACATATACAAACACAGTTACTGTCCCTCCATTTAGAAAGACTGCTTCTATGCGCTATCTTTGTTTATTCTTTCCATCTCAGGCTTCTAGACTTCTGATTGGCCAACTAAGGTAGCCTTGGCTGAGGTCTTAGTCTTAGCTAACTTAGCAATCAAACATTTTCTGGCTTGAAAGAACCAACATAGTGGTGCCCACAACACTGAAGCGTCATAATGCACAATTCAGCTCCACTGGGTGACTTCATAGTGACTACCTCAGTCTTTTATATGCATTGTGAAGTAGTCCAATATAAAAACACACACACACACACTAGTAAAAATATACAAACAAATATAAAGATATTTTTCATGGTCCTCTTTACTTAACCCTAACCTCAACCTTGACCCCTAACCCTAACCTAACCGTACATTTATTTGATAGCTTTAATAAGTAGTTACTTTGTATTAAAATTGTGGTGGGAAATAAGTAATCACTGAGATTGAGTTGTGAAATGCATTGCTGGTATGCTGATTCTGGGGACCTGCTTCCATCTCTATGTATGAGGAGTGTCAGTGTGATAGCAAAAAGAATACAAAGACTTGTTGACCAGCAGCTTCAACCTCCCCCGCGCTTTAAATGTTGTCTTTTTTGCACTTGAGTCAGCTCACAGAGCTTTAAATGATAAGGCAGGTAACAGCTGAACAAGCGTAACAACTTTCCCAACATCTTTTGAAGATCCGCTGGAAGTGATCTAGAAACCGTCTAGGCACACAAGGTTTTGATTGGATAACACTTATACAGTCTTTGCTAGCCAAATCAGATCTTCAGATTTGACTCAGTATCTTCAACTGCTTCCCTAAAATGAAAATCGAGTTGAAGGAAAACTTTGATGCACTTAGGGTAAAGAGTTTTGGATTGGATTTTTAAAGGCTCATTCCTTGAACTTACTGATGACCACTTGTATAGAATAGAAACCTATTACAATGCCACTCTAATGAAATGATATTACCAAAAAAATCCCCTTTTTGTTGTGATCCCCAGGTATTTGAGTTTCGGTTATGATTAAGAGTTTCCTAGTTTGTATTTCTGATATTGTGTATTTTGGTTCCCTTTGTTATCCCTCAAGCTGTGTGTGTATCCCTCCTCATGCATTTCCTGTAGGTTACTGCTTGTCAGATAATTAGCTCCTGGATTTGTTAAGTTTGTTATTTTTGCAAGCTTCGGCAGCAAAGCTGTTTTGAGTTTTACGCCTTGTCTTCTGAGTCATGCACTTTGGATCTGATTCCTGCCTGCCACACAGCAGAGACTTCACACTTTTCTTTTGGGAACTTTGGGGAGTGGTTCAGGTGTTTTTGACTGTTTGTGAAATTACAGTAAAGATGATGAAATTTGTGATAACTGTGAAACCCTGATATTTCAGCAGATTTCAGATTAATAGAAACTAAAATGCTTAAAAGGTTTGTGGTGCCTATCACCTGACAAACACAGCTAATACCACTGGATACCAAACATGATAGAATAAAAGTGTGTTTAACTGAATTAAAAATATATGAGCTATAGGAAAACTTATAAGAGCGGGAATCATTAACGTTTTTAGCCCTTTTCTTCTTTTGCACATCCTTGACTTTGGCTCCATCTGTAAATTTTCTCTTGGCTCCCAGCACCCTTCCCAAGGCAACAGGGGTTGTGAGTGAAGTTTTCTCTAAAGCTGCCACTTCTATACTTCTATTAAAGTATCATCAGACATTGGCAAGTCATGCCCTCAATCAATAATTATGCAAACACATCTAATCAATATGTGAAATATAAAATAAGGACAAATGATAATGGAGATGGAGCACATCTCATTTCATCCTCCGTCAGATGAATATGTTTGAATAGCAAACATTAGAATGGCAAAGCTTCAATTGGCTTTTATGTGATGGTGCCTTGCATTTTAGTTGGCACACGGTTCAATATTTGAACAGTATTTACAGGCAGAGAGATCGAGGGAAAAAAAGTGTTTTAACTCTAAAATTATATTGCTCGAAGTGATAGTGGTAGTAATAAAGAAGTTATTGACCAAATGATATTGATCGACAGCTCCTCGGGCAAAACAAGCCGACCTTGGTCTCCCTCTGTGCCTTGCCCTCCCTCTCCCTGCATTCCCTCTACTCTCCTCCCCCGGAATTCAATAATATATTATTTTACACGGTTTAAAGCTGGACAACAAATAGCTGCACAGCACAAGGTGAGGAAATGCTGGCAAATTTTTCATGGCTATTTGCCTGTAGGAATTTGGCAAAGGAGTGTGTAAGGGTGATTAAAATCAAGACTCCAGTCAGCGCTTGATTAGGGGTTGCCATTCAGCAGAAGGCATGGCAGAGAAAGAATGAGCGGGAGAGAACGGGAAAGAAAAAGGTTAGACAGAAGAAAGGAAAAACCAGAGGCTATGAGTTCCTTCCTCTGCTCAGCATAAATCAGATAATGACCTTGAAGTCTTTGTAGGAGAGAGGCAGCGGTAACTACACCCAAGCTCTGTCCCCTGGCTTATTGGCAAGGTCAAAGGAGGGAAACAATGGCCATTGATTTGGCCCTGAAGAGGCGGGGAGGAAAGGCCTGAGTGATTGTCACATTACATTCTTGAAAAACACTCTAACGCATTAAGGTTTTTATATAGCAACAATGCTTTCAAAATGATCATGGATCAGTCATCCAGTGTCTAGAATTGAGTGCCACAGCTGAATACAAACCCTTTGGAAGAAAGTAAAATGAAATAAAATTTTTAAAAAGTTGGAGTAATACAAATTACGCTGCTAAAAACTTTACAACTAAAAGTTCCTTCCTATTCCATTTTTCAGCACTTTGTATGTGAATGGTGACAGAGTGGCTAGCTGCTATGATTAGGAAAAACATGGCTGATCTATACATACAGAGAGCTACAATTAATTTCTGGAGTAAACTATAGAAATTAATATGTGGAAAATCCTCTATCAGTATAACGGACCTTTCACTGCTTGCCTGGTTCATTTGAAACAAAAAGCCCAGTTAGTTATTCCCACAACTTTCTCATTCTGTTGTGAAACAAGCTTGCTTGGACTCTTTACAGTCACCAAGCTACCAAGGGTAGGGATAGGATTAGGTTGTTGCTTTGGTTTGGCCACATCAAAAAGCATTCATTTTTCTGAAACTAGAAAATGTTACTTTTGAAGTCAAAAAAAGACTTTTTGGTGTGTATAGAAAGTTAGACATCCATGGGTCCACAGTGTGTTTTACATATTCGCTTTAATATGTGACCAAACTATCAACTTCCCTTATAATAGGAAACATATAGAATGGGGTTTTGCTTTTTGGACTTATGATTGCTGTATGTGGTATCTTTAATGCCTCATTCATATACAAGCGAATAGACTCAGTACTTTATGTTAGCCCTAGACATTGGGTATATATAGTGCTAAAGCAAATGTCCATATATTTCGTCATCTACCCATGTTCTGATGACTACATCCCACATTGACATTCCTCCATTTGTTAAGCAGTTACACATTCTATTCATCCTGTCTCATGAAGAGAATAACTAAGAAGGTGTACTTCTTACTGGAAGTCACTATAATATTTTCTAGTGTTTGAAATATGAAAACTATTGTAGTAAGATTAGAAACACATGTGGATCTCCTACTTCAAGTTCAAGTCTGCAGCTGCCCAAGGACTCTTAGATAACTCTTACTGCCTGTAATTGTTGTGCATTTTGAATTATACCTTTCTCATCTCCAGGTCATTTATTTTTCTTTAAAAATCCGTTGCTGCAACTATAAAACATACAAACAAGCAGGTAGGTTTTTAATTATTTACTGGACCTCGCCTATATTCAGATTTAAGAGCTCGCCTAGAGAGCAACTTGTTTTTCTGCTGCTACTTTTTTTAATCTGCTTCGCCAAGTCCTCATCATACTAGGTAGCCTTTGCTATGAGCTCAAAAGTTACTCATCATCCAATCTCATATGCTATTTGAGCATGTTTGTAACAGCGATCGTGCCTTCTTCACACACTGCAACACATACTTTAACACATGATGGGAAAAGCTGTGATCATCAGCCACCCTAAGTTGTTGCCAAGTGCTGGGACCCAACTCAATATTTTCTTAGATGGCCTGAAAAAGTCACTACATTTGTCAGCAGTGTTGGATCTCTTTTCAGGAATAAAGTCACAGAGTGGTCTGAGAGGTCACTAAACAGTGATTCAGCCGCCAAGTTGGAAATAATCATGCTTATTTAGCTGGCGCTGGCTGTCAAGCACATTCTGTGTAGGAGTGAGGTGCTTTCTTATGATGCCAGATCTTTCAGACCTATCTTGCCATTTTACGTCTCCAAATCATCTGCACATTGAGAATTGGCTATATAATAAGTACTGGAATCTCCTTTTGCTTAGGCCCTTCAGCTGGTTATTCATTTGAGAAATGTTCCCATCAATCCTCTTCATAACTGCCAGATGCAATAAAAGCACATCAACTAGCTACATGACTAAATAAAGGAGCAACCCTTCTTTTCCCATTAGCATATGAAACTGGAGTATATAGTTTGAAATAGGTAGCTTATTTGTCTATCCCACATTAATAAGCAAAGACGATGTATACACAAGTAATGTAAATGAGTGGAAAAGAATCTTTGATTTAAAGGCTTTAAAATGACAACAAAAATTAAAACCTTCCTTTTAGGTTTTACAGTGTTTAGTCGTTGTGATAGACTTTGCATACAATCGGAAAAACAACAGACTTTAGCTTATGTGCTCTATGTTTGAACATTGAGACTGTTCATTTTAACTGATAAGTTAGCTTAAGATGTCATAGTTTTTAAGATTTAATTCAAGGTATAAATTGGGCATTAGATTCAAAGGGTCCATAACTACAACAAATCCTTTAAATTTGCGTGTTTATCTTAGCTAGACTTTAGTATTTTCGCTTTCATAGACTGATTTCCTGCATTCTAGTAATTTTATTACGCGTTACGCATTTAAAATACAAAATATGAGTCACTGTATTCCGTTACAGTTACCGTTTAAAATAGTGGTGCAACGGATCAAAAATCTCACGGTTCGGATCAGATCACGGTTTTAAGTCACGGATCGGATCAATTTTCGGATCAGCAAAAAAAGAAAAAAGACAAAAATTTAACATTTACTTATTGAAGTATTTTTTGCCTGTTAAAAACATTCAACTCAAGACTCATTCCACACAATTATTAAAAAAAAAAAAAAATTATGGTACAATATAGGGCAGTACAAGGCTTTGTATCTACCACTCAATTCAATTCAATTCAATTTTATTTATAAAGCGCCAAATCACAACAACAGTCGCCTCAAGGCACTTTATATTGTAAGGTAGACCCTACAATAATACTTACCGCTCATTATATCGCACTCCGCTGTGATATAATGAGCTGTCACGGTCACGTAGCTTTCCGTTACCCTGGAGGTCCACCCATTTATAGTAGTTAGGGCAACAGAAGGTGCCTGTGACAGTTCAGCCATAACTTAAATCTTTTCCTGCTCATACATGCTTGGAACGATCTTGCCACTAAAGTGGACACGAACGGGATATCATAGCGTGGCTCAAGCACGTTCATCATAGTTTAAACCCCTTGTTTTGCACAACGGAATACGGCCTCCCGTCTGCAGCTAAACACCCCAATAGCTTTTGTAATAGCTTTAGCCTGGTCGGATTGGGCAGCAAAGGGCTGCTTAAATACCGGAAACTCCTCTGCTCCTCCACTTGGACCGCTAGCGCTGGCCATAACTATCGCTTGACAGACCCACCACGCGCACCATACACATACTTTTTTTTTCTTCTTTTTCGAATCTTCGGATCACGTGCGTGCCGAACCGTGGAGTGGGATTGGTTCGGATTACGAATCAACCATGATCCGTTGCACCACTAGTTTAAAAAGGTGGTATTCAGAATACAGTTACTTTGTTGAAATAAATGGATTACACGGCGGTCTTTTCCTGTTTCATATGTTAGACTGTCCCCTCTCTATTTTTGGTAATTCCACGCCGGTGGAAACCCAAACAAAACACGCATTAAGAGGCTCTGTGTCTCAATCTCGCGGCCCATGTCACCTCTACTTGCGGCCACATAATGACGTGACGAAATATTTTTAAAAATTATTTTTCAAAAAATAATTTAATATGAAGGCAATAGGCAGAGTATTGCAGGCATAGCCCTAAATAATGTAGTCTCATGGGCAGTGTAGCCCAGTAAGCTATTAAGACTCGACTGTACACTGTGTTCTGTTTTCCTGCAAAACAATAAATTCCATTGGAGCAGCCTGTTAACGCCTCTCTCTGTCTCTCGCTAGCAAAGTTGACCCAGACAACAAAGTAAAGCTAGTTTTCGGCTACGAGCCCGACACGGAACCCGACGTATTAGCCAGAGGTCCCTTTACTACGGTTCGGAGCTGTGGACCTGTTTTATATATGTGCGGAATAGTTTTCTCTATGATATCGCTGCAAAAAGTGCAGCCTTACCTAATGTCCACCCTACTGTTACTCATTTTATATTAAGATTTAAAAATCTAGTTGGTATTGGTATGGTGAGTAACCTTAATAGTAATAAATCACACAGAAATAGTACATTCATGGAGTTGTAAAAAGCATGACAATATACTAAGTAATCCCAAGAATTCAGAATACGTTACTCTCATTGAGTAACGTAACGGAATACGTTACAAAATACATTTTGGGCATGTATTCTGTAATCTGTAGTGGAATACATTTTAAAAGTAACCTTCCCAACACTGTTTGTAGAAAGTTGTGCCACATGCATGGATTCACTCTCTTTTGTGAGTCAGCCTCAAGTGGCCATTCCAGGAACTGCATTTTATTTTTACTGTTCTGGCTTCATCTATCAGGCACAGTGATTTCTGCTTGGATGCAAGAAGACAAGAAGAGATGTATCAAGAGCCACTGGCTGAGTGGCATGCATAAAATTAAGTTACACTATGATGGATTTAGAGATATGTTCTGCCTTTCCCGTGAATGCTCTGCTGCAGTGTGCTGCCTGTTCTGTCTGGTATATCTCTATGCCATTACTGTCCTCTTTTCATGTTGCATGTTACAAGTTAGAGTTTTTTTTCATTGCATGAGGAAAAAGGACATGTGGTGTGAGAGCCTGTGAAAAACGTCAATAGCGTGAGTCTCAGTGTGTGAGATTTGGCAGCCCTGACTTGAGCCTAACAGCCAGCTTTAACTACCTGAGTGCAATCACTGCAGGTCGGTTTTCACATTCACTCTTCGAAACCACACTTTTTTTTGTTCCTGTGATTTCCTCATGCTGTTTCCCCCTTTAAAATTACACTTCTTATTCAGAAGTCGTCAAAAATTAAGATTCCAGTCCTCCTATATGAAAGAAATGCTTCCTGTGTTTTGGCTTTAGTGGGTGCATTTGTTCACAATAAGTAGCTCCAAACAACAGACTGACAGCTTCTTAAACCAGATGTCTCATTTACTCTTTCTACATGTGTCAAGTATATCTGGAACATATGAACATGTGTACAATGCAATCCGCAATTTAATTAGCGTGACGGAGAAATTCTCCAATTTCCCCACACCAGCACATTTACTGTACCTGCATCATCTGTTGGAACGCCAAAGACAAATTAGAGCTTGACTACTGGTGGTAGATACAGTGGGGGTGGGGTGGGGTTGATAGCAAAGCATGCTATCACCCTCACCTCACTTATCCTGCGTGAATGCGATCGTCTTGTTCGTTTGCATGTCAGAGACACTGATGGAGAAAGAGATGGTGGTTATGCTCGGTAAAATATTAATTCTGCTTGCAGGCCAGCCGAATGAAACATCCGGCTACTTGGCCGATGTGAAAAGTGAAAAAAAAAAAAAGAAGAGGGTTGGCGTGTGCGTGTGTGTGTGTGTGTGGTGAGTGGGGGGTATCCATTATTGAAGTGCCAGGACGTTATCAATTCATACAAGGTCAGTACGGAAGATTTCAATTTATGCCTGTGTCAAGACAAAGATTTCACCTTGTTTGGCTCGTTCTCTCTCTCCCCTTCTTCTTCTGCCTCCTCGCCGGCTCTCCCTGTCACAGCTCTTAATGTACTCCCAACTCTGGGGCACACTGCATGTTACATTGTCTCGGTTTTGTTCTTAACTGCATTCCAAGTTTTCCTGAGTACACGATGGCACGAGATATGACCTTAAGTCTGATAACTTAAAATGCAACCCACAAAGCCGCATGTCTCCTGCCACACACACACACACACACACACACAGAAGGACAGTTTCACACAGCGTTTGCCGTGGGAGAGCTCCTCATTTACATCAATTATGGATAGTCAACTTCCATCCTCGTGGCCCGCCACTGCATATTTCATGGCAAGGGGGGTATTTTATGAGTTAATGTGTCCAGTTGACACGCCTCTGAAAGCACTGGCCTGTCCCTTACACCGTGAGCAAGGCTAGGGAGAGCACGCAAATGCAACTCTTGTGCGCCCATGGTGTGTGTTGGTGTGTGTGTGTGCGTATGTGTGTTACCCAGTCAACCACTTCCCTTGCCACATCGTGCATCCAGCAAAATTTAGCTTGCAGGGAGGGAGCAGCTTCCACCGTGCCTGCACCCTTTTTGGAAGTGACTCGTGATTTTTTTTTTTCCTTCTTGTAAGAAGATAAAAAAAATTACAAATACGTATGAAATTAGAATAGCCACAGTGAAACTTTTCAATGTTTTTTTGTGGGGATAGGGCCTTTAAACACAACTAATTACGGCACTTGCTATGCTCGCTGTCCTCTCCCATCACACTCACTCCTTCTCTCCATCTCCCACCTAAACCCCCACCATCCAACCCACCCACCCATCTATGATCCCCACCGCCACCACTTTCTCTCATCGCCCTCTTGCCAGCCTGTTGGGGAGGTGTTACCAGCAGCTGGTGCTTTTGCATAATGTGTGAGGTGTTTATGTGTGTTTTTCATCTTTCTGTGTGTGTGTGTGTGTGTGTCTGTGTGTGTGTGTGTGTGTGTGTGTGTGTCTGTGTGTGAGACACGGAGAGGAGAACGTGGGAAAGAACGGGGGCTGTTCTCGGATGGTACAAATTGCTTTTTTGACCCCGTAATTAGTGGCAGAAGACACTCTGAAGGAGCCGGTGATGAAGCTCCCGTGGCCGGATTTCAACATGGAAGCATAAATTATCATTTATGGAGCACTAATGGCCTGTTGAGTCGTCCTCTCAGACCTCACTCTGCCACTCCGGATCTGAGCTCTTCCACGGCCATGACTGGTCATCTTTTATGCGTAATCTCCGTGGCGGGAACACTAACTATGACATGAAGAAACACGAGCTCTCCTCTTGTACCCTCTGCTTTCTCTTTCCCGTTCCTCTTCTGTCTTCTGCTGTCTTTTTTTTCCATCTGTTTCCTCCCTCTCTTCTGTTTTCCCCCTGTCCCACTTTTCCAACTCCTTCTACGATGACCATTTATTTCTCTCTGTTCCTGCCTGTCTTACTCTTCTTTTCCTCTATTTTTATAGATCAATTTTTACTCCCTGTCCTCCCAAACACTCCTGTTATTTACCTTAATTACTTTCACCCCTTTCCCTTCCTGTACTTCCCTTTGCGCATTATTTCCTACTTTCTTGCAAAACACTACACCCAGCAGCTACTTTATTAGGTATGCCTTGCTTCAGAACTGTTTTGATTCTTTGTGGCATTGATTCAACAAGATGTCGGAAATATTCCTCAGAGATTTTGGTCCATGTTAACATGACAAGATCACATAGATGCTGCTGATTTGTTAACTGCAGATGTGAATCTCACATAAGAAAGCACTCTGCTGGATTTAAAACTAGTGACTGTGGAGGCCATTTGAGAACAATGGCCTTGTTGGTGGCCTTGTGGTTTCCGACTATGTATGTATGTATGTAGCACCAACAACCATAAAACATTCAAATTCAAATTTAAAGCTCCTTTTTCCAGATACTCCATTTGAACTGAAGCGGGTCATCTTGGCCATTGTCTATATGTCTTAAAGTACTGAGTTACTCCCATGTACTGCACTACTTGTTGATGTGAACAATAGGACATTGTACAGATTCCAAAATAGATGCTAAAATAGTACTATTTTACTATTTCCATATTATTCTATATTCAGTTCCAGTGTGCATTTTGAGCTGCAGTTGGAGCTGCAGTGGTCTGATTGGTCAGATTTGTTATTCAGAGCTTAAGAATTTTGACAGTTGAGGTTGGTTGGAAAATATAAAAGCTGCAGATCACACAGTCTGTGTGAACAGCTGTGTAATAGGTGAGTCCAAAAAATATTTTTAGCGCATGACATATTTGCATGGATTTTACGCATCTGGTGTGTGAATGCATATAAAGGCCTCATGTTTCATAAGTGATGGTAGGGATGTAGCAGTCCAGTTTTTAGATCAGTTATTGGTCCAATCCTGACTCAAAAGTTAGATTAGGTACTGTATCCTGACCGCAGGTCAGTCTATTCAACATTGGAATGGTTGCCAGTAGGGCTGGACTGGGACAAAAAATCGGCCTGGGCATTTTGACTAGAGACCGGCCCACCAGGTATTATAGGAAAAGCAATAAAGCCTTTATAATAAACTTAAACCTACACCATCCTCCCTGTTCTGGTGTATTCTAAATAGTACTTAGCAAAAATATAAAAAAAACAAATCAGTAATTACATATACCTAACTAATAGGGTTGCCAACTCCAAGCAAGAAAAAAAAGCATCTCTGCCTCAAGATGCTTAATTGACATAACAGACTTTAATTTAATGCATGTGTAAAACAAATGCAGAGAAATCTATTATTTTTCTCCAGTAATTAAATAGATTCAACATCTTTCTTCAACAGAATTGCAGACTGCACAGATGGTACCTTCCCAAAGGAAAAAAATACTATAACTTACTAGGGTATATACTAGACTTAATATTTACTACATACAATAATGGATTTCTATACATTTTACATCAGATGAAAACTTTGGTTGTAAGATTCAGATAATTATTTATTAAAAGCAAGACATTTTAAATGAGAATAAGAAAGAAAAGTATTTCTTTGTGCCCCCCTTTCCCTGTTAATGCCCTACCTGGCCCCCTGGCAAAACTTTGCTAGATCCGCCCCCACAGTTACCAGCTGTCAGCTACTTAGAAAAATATCCTGGTGTTATCTGTCTCTCAGAAACAGTTCATAACTTCCCTTCAACTCATTCATGTCACCTAAAAGGTAAACCTGTTTCTCCATCACCTGTTAAGCTCTGATGATCCAGTAAGGACATCTCCTAGTTTCATCTTCATGTTTGCCTCTCAGCAGATAATCAAAACAATATCATGACCAGCAGCTTTTACAGCTGTGGCTCCAGCAAACATCAGTTGACACTAGAAAGTAATATTAAAACAATTCTAACAACAGCTAATCAAACTTAAACGTGCTGCTGTTGTTTAGCGCGACCTCTGCTGGTTTCCTCTTTCTGGCACAGAGAGAAAAGCTGATCATTGATCAGTTTCATGATTGAATTAGCAACTTTCTAGCAGAAGTATGGGACAAACCGCGTTCCTTTACACCTCAACTTTAAAGTTCGACCTCCTCGGCTGCAATTGGTCCAGCCCAGAGTCGATCATGACCAACTGGCCAATCCACCACCATTCATCTGTACTGTTAAAAAAAGAAATAAAACTTCATCGGCCCATAAAAACGAAAAATCACGAGCGACCCACCGGGCAAATGCCTGGTATGCCCGATGGCCAATCCAGCTGTGGTTGCCAGCAGGAGAGCTTACAAAGCAAAATGGTCACCAGTTCAGAGGTGCTTCAGATCACCAGTTTCTCTTTGTGTAATTGTTGCAGTAGTTCTTCTCCCTTTTTCCTGATGGCACAGCAAAGGCTGTGAAAGACAGCAAGCATGATCGATCAGGCAGCAACATGTAGTCAGTCACGTCCCTCAGTAATGAAAAGACAGGATTTTGACTTTATAATCACCTAATCCAAACCTATTATGTAGTCCGAAGCCATCATTATACAACTGTAAGGTGCTTTGCATAAATTATTCATTATTCAACTTTTAGCTTTTTACAAAATGGAGATATTGCATTACATGCACACATACAGAAATAATGTGTCTTCTAAAATGTGTGTCTTGAATGCTGTACAGTGTTTGACAGTCACAGTGGGTACAGTTTGCCCTTAAAACAGCTGTCATTACAGAACAGAGTAGAAAGGAATGCAATTAGACACGTCAGCTCTGCGATCCATCACTGGCTATTATGGCCTCCGCAAGGTGAGGAAAGGAGATAATGGCTCATAGATACTGCAAGGAGCACGCACACACACACACACTGCCATAAGTGGTCCTCTGTGTCCGACAGCTTTGTGACAGAAAATGAAAACACAGATGTGCTTATAGGCAGGAAAACAAGTAATCAAGTCTGCTTATACTCACCAACACTGTCCAACTATCCAACACTGGGGAAACCAGCTCTCTCTTTTTTGGCTAGCATAAAGTCTCAACTAGCTAATGTGGCGCCGTTTGAGGAGGGAGTTTGCTCAAAAATTTGGATACGTGGAAAAACCAACTTAAATAATACTGTTGGGAAAAATCATTAAGTCCGAGCACCATTATGTCCAACAAGAGAAATTAAACTATATGGATATATGTTCAACCAACAGTTCAAACATCTACTGTTTGAATTGAACAGGAGATTTATACTTCAGAAATATCATGATTTAGGAGTAAGTGGGAAGTCAGATTCAAATACCCCCCCCCCCCCCCGAAACATCACGGTACCACTAACAAGTATCACTCTGTGCCATCGTCCCATTTGATAACTTGTAATAGTGGATGAGGCCTAGCAGATGCACATCGACTCTAGCTGCCTGGGCTAGGACACCTAACAACTGATACAGCCCTGTATCCAGGCCTATAAACAAAAGAAACTTGACCTTTTGATTTTTAATGTGCACAGGCTATCCACAGCTGACTGTAGATATTATAGCTCACTACTGTGGTTTTATGCTGTCTCTTCTCTGTCATCATGTAATGCCAGACTGACTCCATAATACTGTTGGGATCAGGGTTCTGTCAGAGTGTTAACATCTGTTCCAGGGCTCCTTGCGCTTCCTGTCACCCTGCATAGTCATAAAGAGGTCCAAGATCAATCCAAACCTGGTCTTAATTGACCCAGTACTCTCGACACTTGGCCATTGCTTCAAATTGTATGTAATAAGTTGAGCAAAGAAGAATGAAAGGAAAAATAAAGAATGCAGGAGGCTGAGAGAGGCCTAATAGAGGGCTGCAGTACCTCCTGGACTTTTATAAACCGACAGTTAGCAGAGCCCACCACATCTTCAAACACACAGCCTTAGTGTGATGAGTTCCCCGAAGAGGTCTGCGGCTACTCTGCCTTGAAAGCACCCAGATTTTTGCCGGTGTGTGCACTTTTAATTGCACTCCCATTGCTTGCCCCCCAGCCCCTCAAATCTTTCTTTCTCTCTCACATACACACTTTCTGCCCCTTGCTCACCCTTTCCTCACAAGGCCCCAACTGCTCACTCTTCCCCCTTGTCTCTTTCCCATTCTGTCGTTTTAGCCCTTTTTCTATATCTGTCCATTCTTCAAAGGGGGAACTTCATTCACTTTATTTTAATTTCATAGAGAAACCCTAAGGGGATGAATGAGAGATGGCAGTGTGAGAGAGAGGGAGAAATAAGACACTGCTTTATTTTAGTGATGGCTCTGTAGTATTGGGGCAAAGCCTTTGATGGTTGGTTACTGGCCAGCCATGAACACAGCCTAATAAACAAATGAATAACCCTAACAGAATGGTGTTGCTAGCTGACGTCTCTGAAGTAAGGCCCTGACTCTCTGCCATTTGGTCTTATTTACTTGGCCCTGGCCTCATTTCTTTTATTTCTGATAACACTGAACCAAAGCAACTGATCAGAGATCTGCTAATAAGGTCGGGAAAGCAAAACCTTCTAGTCGTCCTACAATCAAATCTTACCATCACTTTGAAACCCCTATTTAAATAAAAGAGGACAGGTCATTAATCTTACCAGGCCTGTGGTCCTTTTCCAAGTCTTCATTCCATATTTAGTGATGACTCAAACAAAATTCCGCGACCATGAAGTTACATACAGGTGACGTCCTTGGAGCATGCGAAAGAAATGCAAAAGGAGAGCGTAACATTGCATTTGTAGAGGGATTATGAAATGGACATAATTATTTTTTTGAAGATTAAAAGATTGGGACTTATTTTGTAAATGTTTTTTAAAAATATAGGTTTTTTTTGTTGTTTTTTTAAAAATGTACATTATTCAACACTGCTGTAAACATACCAGACGTATATAAAAACAAAACATTATTGTAATTACAATAAGTGTTATTCAAAAATGTTGAAACATTAAAAACTTAGATGTTGAGTTTTGTTCACATTCTGTAAATTAGGTGATAGGCCACATATAGACATATATACATACATACTAGGAGTGCAACAATACTCGTATCGATATTGAACCATTCGATACAGTGCTTTCGGTTCGGTACGCATATGTATCGAACAATACAAAATTTTTAATTTATTTTATGTCTGTGTTGAGAGCTCAGTGGATCTGCGTTCGACTTATCCGCCTAGGCTGCACTGTCGAGCACAGATCCACTGAGCGCAGCGCAAGCTAGCGAGACGGAAGTTAAGCTAGTTGCAACATGGCAAATTGAACCTCCCCCACACTCATTCAGATCTGGCGTTTGGAACTATTTTGGTCTTCATGTGAAGTATGACCCTGAAGGTAAGCGCATCATGGACAAAAGTAAAACAGTATGTCGGATGTGCCACACAATGCTCAATTACATTGGTGGGAACTAGTGCGTTAGCGCAGTTTGCTCGTTAATGTGTTGACGCCGTCCAGCCCCACGCACGGGGCAATCCGCGGTAGCTCGTTAACGGAGATTTGCCGTGTTGTGGCGTTAACGTCATTTCAACGAGATTAACGCTGACAGCACTAGTGGGAACACAACGAATATGACTGCACATTTACTCCGACATCATCCTAGTGCAAAGACAAGTGGAAGCAGACAAAAACAACAAGTACGCATGCTACAAACTTTACCCGAGTCATTTAGACAGCCGTTAGCACATGATTCTCCTTATGGGGACCTGATATGTTTAATATGCTGCCGAGAATATACCCCAGAAGAAGCATATAGTATAGCTTTTCTTTTGGAAAGAGCCATTTCTCTGTAATAAACTCTCTTTTTCCAAAGATGAGTGATTTCTCGATCAGATAGATTTATTTTTTTTATTACTTTGTTGTTTCAGCAACATTAAATTTAAAAACTGTACTTTTGAGTTAAAATATATGTTTGTAATTTTAATAAATGACAAATTAAAAAGGCATGAACATTTTTTTGTATCGAAAAAATATCGAACCGTGACACCAAAGTATCGAACCGAACCGTGAATTTTGTGTAACGTTGCACCCCTAATACATACACGTGTGCTACAGTCATTGTGTTAGGAGATTTCAATGTTCAAAACAACTATGTGTGTGTAAAATCATTGGTCAAATCTGCTAAAAGCTCTTAAAAAGTTGAGCTTTTTCACCCTAAAACAGCTCTAAAAGTGAATTATACTTCAAGCTATGGATGCAGAATAAAAAACTTTAAACAGCACTTAATTTATTTAATATAAAACTTATATTCTTGTCTTTACTACTATAACAAATAGATATGCCTGCCATTAAAAAGTTGAAACTGTTGTGAACCTCTACTGCATGCATACATATTTACAATAACACAACTCACATATGTGTTTTTTGGTTTGGCTGTTAAATTGGTGTTTTTAGCACAGCCCTCCACCTTTGTCATTACAGGATTCTTATTTCTATTTCTATGCAGGACTTGAGTGTCATACCTACTTTTTATATTGTCTCTGATGCGACAATGAAAATACACAAGGTTGGAGATGCCAGTATAATTTAACAGTTGGCATGACTTTGTAGTACTACCTTTGATATCCTTTCAAAGTAGCGTACGTAGAAAGACACTTATTGTTGTGGATTTCCAGCTTTGAATTTGCTGAACTGAGATAAAGTGCAGTCTCTTTTTTCACTAAAAGGCATTAAAATCTTGGACGTATTTTGTTCATTGGACTGAAAAGGTGGAAATATTCAGCAGTACAAATTGATTTAACAAGCATGTACAAGGACAATATATTTAAGAAGCAAGTGTGCATTTTTTGTATTGCATTTATTACAAAGTAAGGAACTATTGGTATCCTAACCTCCCGAAACCCTGCACGCTCATATCAGGACATCTAAAACACAGAACTATTGAGCTGTTGGTGAACTGACAGTGACATGCAACAGGCCAGTCTTTTCCCTTTCTCCTAGAAACTTGCTCTAACAAAGGCGCGTCAGAGGTATTCCTTTCTCTGTCTGAGTATATACCTGCCTCCATCCCCACTGTTTGCTTTTGTTAACCAGAACTTGGATAAAAAAGATCTTCCACCAGTGTGTTCCTTCTCCAGGTCTTACTGCAGCATCTATCTTCGAGGACATGTAAAATGGTCCCTTGTTAAACTCACAGCAGGGGTTTTCTGACTCTGGACAATTGGACATGTCTTGTCTGGCCAAACTACTAATATCGAGTTGAACGTGAGAACGTTCACCCCACTGACTGGCCAGGAGGCTAGGCTGGGAGTAACTAAAAGTCACTACTTAGTAAAAGTAAGTAAATACACTAAGAAGGTGCTGTGTGAGAAAACAGAGAATTTACGTTCACTCCTAGTTGCTAGAAAGACCTTTGCACATCTATAGTAAATTCCCATATTGCGAATATGAAGAATACATGGCTACGGGACTTTTTTTTAAGCTCAAACTTGTAGTGTACGCTTGGTGCTTGATTCAAATGCGGGTCAGATCAATTTCCGCCACCTAAAAAAAACTGCTCTGGAGTTTGTTTGGAACCATACAGAGACCACCTCCTCCACAGGGTCTCAGTGAGGTTTGTTCTATTCAGTTTCTTTACGTTAAATTTTATTAATATTGTGCAAAATTGTAGCAACCTTATGGCACTTTATACTGTAAGGTAAAAACCCTACAATTATAATGAGAAAACGGCAACAATCAGCTGACCCCCTATGAGCAAGCACTTTGTGACAGAGGGAAGGAAAAACTTCTTTTTAACAGGAAGGAACCTCTGGCAGAACCAGGCATAGGGATGACTGGTTGTGGGTGAGGGGAGGGAGACAGGAAATGTACAGTACACTATTTGAAATGTTGTTTGTATTAGGTATTGTAATAATGTCGCAATGTATCAGTCTAACAGTAAAGTTGTTCTTTATGCTTGAAGTGTTGGTTTAACCTCTTCCCACGTGTAATTTTACACCATTATAATGCACACAAAGGTTAAGGTATGGAATGAGTGTGTTGTTTGTGGATTGAAAAGCAAAAACACTTGTAGTGACAAAATACAAAATCAGTTATGTTGCTCTTTTAATACTTTTTTCCACACCAGGATATTAAATAGTATCACTGCATGCTCGTTTGCCTATCTGGCATGGCTACTTCGCTAAGGTGGAGTCGCTCTGGACACGCAGGTATTTGTGTGCACAACTCCATTTCACTGGTTCCTGAAGCAAGCCTTGTATCTCCAAAAGATACAAACAGAAGTGACTCTGTTCACAGCTCAACTTCCATGTAATTTTGAGCTTATCCAATGTAATTTGAAAGGTTTTCATAAGCCTGGAGGGTTGTAGGCTTTTCTCTGTCCGTCCCCTTTCATGCAAGTTGAAACTCGTCCATGAAGTTTTCACACGGCTACTGTATGTGCATTTGAGTATTGTAAATGTATGTCTGTCTGAGCGCTTGTAATCATAGATCAGTGTGTGTGCATGTGTGTGTGTGTGTGTGTGTGAGCGCGTCAGCATGCAGGTGTACAGGCTGTGTGAAAGATGAGCCCTGACGATGGGCCGTCCACCTTGCCCTTTGGCTATTTCTGTACCGTGCCTTCCCCGGCGTCGGTTGCGTAATGATCTGGGAGATCGAGATTGCTCTTTGTTTGTTGTCTCTCTCAGCCATAACTGGGCCTTGGTGCCAGAAGGTCAAGTGTACAGAATAAGAACAGGCTTACACAACACAGAAAACACAGACACACCTTTGATGTGAAAGAAGGGATGTGTGTGTGTCTCTTTCTCTCAGATGGAGGGCGGTGATTGATTTCAGACAGCAGAAATCTAGCTGTGTAGAAGTGGACCTGCAGTGTACCATTTCAACAGCGAGCAGTTTCCACATATTTATGTGGTTCTAAACAAGTGTTCTTTTAAAGATTATTTTAGTAATAATAAGAAAGTAAGAACGCTTAGCACTAGCAGATCACTAAAGAAACTCTAAAGGGACTGTTAAAAGGGACCTATTACGCTAATTTCTGGCTTCATACTGGACCGTGTTGCAGCTCCTAAGTAAATTTTCTGTCTAAAACAAGCTCCCCTCCCATTAGGCTACTCTGTTGCTGAATGCTCCACCTTGCAAAGAGAGAGTTTGAACAATAGGGTGTTAGTGGGACTGTGCACGAGATGGGTTTCAGGCTACTGTGTCACATAGTGCCATCTTCATCTTATGATGAAGGTGCATGGTGCATTTTGTTAAAAGGTAAATGCGCTGCTGTTCATGTGTTTCTGTTACATTTTTCTAGTCTTACTTACCAAAGTGCTTTTACACTACCAGCCACTTTGTCTTCTGGTGTTATTATTTACCTTGTAAGTGGGTAGTCTTTACACATTAAGGGGAATTATGGAGTTCTTCAGGGTTATGGTTTAAGACCAATTCTATTTACATTAATCATGCCTTTCTTACATTGTATTATTAGAAGGGGTAGGACACATTTTTATTGCTATGCAGATGATACCCAACTTTATCTATCCATGAAGCTGCATGACACACACCAGTGAATTAAACTGCAGGAATGTCTTCAAGTCAAAGACCTGGATGACCTCAAATTTCCTGCTTCTATTCGGTTAAACTGCAATTATAGTATTCAAACTTAAAAATCTTAGAAACATGTTGTCTAAAGAGATACAGTGGCTTGCAAAAGTATTCGGCCCCCTTGAACTTTCCCACATTTTGTCACATTACAGCCACAAACATGAATCAATTTTATTGGAATTCCACGTGAAAGACCAACACAAAGTGGCGTACACGTGAGAAGTGGAACGAAAATCATACATGATTCCAAACATTTTGTACAAAAAAATAACTGCAAAGTGGGGTGTGCATAATTATTCAGCCCCCTTTGGTCTGAGTGCAGTCAGTTGCCCATAGACATTGCCTGATGAGTGCTAATGACTAAATAGAGTGCACCTGTGTGTAATTTAATGTCAGCACAAATACAGCTGCTCTATGACGGCCTCAGAAGTCGTCTAAGAGAATATTGGGAGCAACAACACCATGAAGTCCAAAGAACACACCAGACAGGTCAGGGATAAAGTTATTGAGAAATTTAAAGCAGGCTTAGGCTACAAAAAGATTTCCCAAGCCTTGAACATCCCACGGAGCACTGTTCAAGCGATCATTCAGGAGTATGGCACAACTGTAAACCTACCAAGACAAGGCCGTCCACCTAAACTCACAGGCCGAACAAGGAGAGCGCTGATCAGAAATGCAGCCAAGAGGCCCATGGTGACTCTGGACGAGCTGCAGAGATCTACAGCTCAGGTGGGGGAATCTGTCCATAGGACAACTATTAGTCGTGCACTGCACAAAGTTGGCCTTTATGGAAGAGTGGCAAGAAGAAAGCCATTGTTAACAGAAAACCATAAGAAGTCCCATTTGCAGTTTGCCACAGGCCATGTGGGGGACACAGCAAACATGTGGAAGAAGGTGCTCTGGTCAGATGAGACCAAAATGGAACTTTTTGGCCAAAATGCAAAACGCTATGTGTGGCAGAAAACTAACACTGCACATCACTCTGAACACACCATCCCCACTGTCAAATATGGTGGTGGCAGCATCATGCTCTGGGGGTGCTTCTCTTCAGCAGGGACAGGGAAGCTGGTCAGAGTTGATGGGAAGATGGATGGAGCCAAATACAGGGCAATCTTGGAAGAAAACCTCTTGGAGTCTGCAAAAGACTTGAGACTGAGTCCAGCAGGACAACGACCCTAAACATAAAGCCAGGGCAACAATGGAATGGTTTAAAACAAAACATATCCATGTGTTAGAATGGCCCAGTCAAAGTCCAGATCTAAATCCAATCGAGAATCTGTGGCAAGATCTGAAAACTGCTGTTCACAAACGCTGTCCATCTAATCTGACTGAGCTGGAGCTGTTTTGCAAAGAAGAATGGGCAAGGATTTCAGTCTCTAGATGTGCAAAGCTGGTAGAGACATACCCTAAAAGACTGGCAGCTGTAATTGCAGCAAAAGGTGGTTCTACAAAGTATTGACTATGGGGGCTGAATAATTACGCTCACCCCACTTTTCAGTTATTTATTTGTAAAAATTGTTTGGAATCATGTATGATTTTCGTTCCACTTCTCACGTGTACACCACTTTGTATTGGTCTTTCACGTGGAATTCCAATAAAATTGATTCATGTTTGCGGCTGTAATGTGACAAAATGTGGAAGAGTTCAAGGGGGGCGAATACTTTTGCAAGCCACTGTAATTACTCTTGATGGCATTACAGTAGGAATCTTTGAGTCATTTTTGAACAGGATTTGCACATATTAAACACAAATGTAGGACTGCTTTCTTACAGTGCCTTGAGGTAACTGTTGTTATAATTTGGCACAATATAGATGAAACTGAAATGAGTCTGTCTCATGCGCAAGCACATTTATACAGAGCCTTTTCTATACTTTTTTTCTCTCACACAATATTTATGGATGATTCCTGGTCATTCAGGTTTCAGTATTTTGCCTAGGGACATTTAGCTGAACTGCCAATCATGCATTTAGAAAATGCCCTGCTCTAACTGCTGGTCCACAATTACCTCTTTAGCATTTGTACCGTGATGCATATTGTTGATTTGAGGATAGGCAGTTAGAGCAGGATAGACAGTTTCTCAGCCGGAAAAGGGTGGAGTGCCCACTCCGGGTCGGAGATGAGTTCCTGCCCCAAGCGGAGGAGTTCAAGTATCTCGGGGTCTTGTTCACGAGTGATGGGAGAAGGGAGCCGGAGACCGACAGACGGATTGGTGCTGCGGCCGCAGTCATGCAGACGCTGCACCAGTCCGTCGTGGTGAAGAGAGAGCTGAGTGTAAAAGCGAAGCTCTCAATTTACCGGTCGATCTACGTCCCTACCCTCACCTATGGCCACGAGCTGTGGGTAGTGACTGAAAGAACGAGATCGTAGATACAAGCGGTGGAAATGAGCTTCCTCCGAAGGGTGGCTGGCCTCTCCCTTAGAGATAGGGTGAGAGGTTCAGCCATCTGGGAGGGGCTCAGAGTAGAGCCGCTGCTCCTCCACATCGAAAGGAGCCAGTTGAGGTGGTTCGGGCATCTGACAAGGATGCCTCCTGGGCGCCTCCTGGGTGAGGTGTTCCGGGCATGTCCCACCGGGAGGAGGCCCCAGGGCAGACCCAGGACACGCTGGAGAGATTATATCTCTCGGCTGGCCTGGGAACGCCTTGGTGTTCCCTCGGATAAGCTAGAGGAGGTAACTGGGAAGAGGGAGGTCTGGGCTTCTCTTCTTAGGCTGCTGCCCCCGCGACCCGGCCCCGGATAAAGCGGAAGAAGATGGATGGATGGACAGTTAGAGCAGTGGAAAAACTGAACTCTAGTTTTATAGGGACTACTTCCACATATTCTAATCTTACTGTTTGAAACTTTTGCCATCTTTAATATGAGTATTCATTCATATTCTGTCTATCGACGCCCTCAAGACACTCATTCTAAAATATGAGATAAAATATTGTCCAAAGTAATAGAAAATTGGACACTTGATCCATGTCCATCCTGCTCTCATTAAGTCAGTTTTTTTTTCATTACATTTAAGGAAATGCAACTATTTTATTTGATGATGTGAGGTTACTGCTGTGTTTTCGAGTGTGTACGTGTGGAGCACATCTATGTACACATACCCCATGTGGCTGTAGCATGCACAGATGCATGAGCATCACCCGTTTACTTTAGGGGATAAATAAAACTTGTTAAAACAAATCCAACTTTTAATCCATTCAAACTGAATCTGTTGATTCAGTTTGAATGCTGGTGACGTAAAACCAGACTGCTGCTTTCTATTTGGATGAAATAGAAAGCCGCAGTCTGGTTCCGAAAAATAAAAACAAATAAAAAATTATTTTTTTCATGGCCACTGTTTTCAAGACCCTATAATGAACTTTCACCTTCAATCTGACTTATTTATCACATTGACAAGTATGTTCACAAGTTTTAAGAAATGGAAACCTATATTTCTCACTGACACAAATAACTTAAAAAACTTTAAAATTTGCAGTGAGGAAGAAAACAGCACAGATTTTTCAATGATTAAAGGCTGACAACTTCACATTTTAACTGGATTTATTAAAACTACAAAAGTCACCGTGTGTACACAGATGAGTGAGAAGCACTCCACTCCAAGAGATTTATATCTGAAACCAATCAGGGGTTAAATGACCACTTAGTAGCTGCATACAGAAAACAGTGATGTAAATTATTTCCATAGCCAGTAATAAAATGTAAAAGACAGAAGTATGTAATATCCAATTGCTTTAGGAAATTCATAAACAGCAGATAACCAGAAAGGTTAAAAAAAGGGTTAAAAACAGACATAAACATTTATTTCTAAAAAAACAAACTTAAGTTTCAGTTTGGGAAAAAGGTCTTCAGCATGTTTTAAAATGTTCTATAATTATATATTGTGCTCATTATAACTTTTTAATCTATATGGTAACACATTTGAAAATAGCATCAGCATGCGTTTAATGTAAAGCTGAGTTGAATGGTACTGAACTACATTAAATTCAAGGGTTTGAAGGGGAATAGCAATAGCAACTGACTTTGAGTCCATACAAACACTGTGGTCAAGAACATGAGAGTAGCTCTTTGTGTGTGGAATTTGAAAGTTTCATCAACACATTCCTGTTTGTTGTGTCACTGGTGTTTAAATTTACTGTTCACGTCATGTCGAAATGAAACTCGGGTCCGCGGGTAAATGACCTGGTGCCCCAGACAGTTACTGCTATTTTCAGTGGAATAGCTCTGATAGTACAACAATCTGTCATTAGTAACACGTAGTTGAATAACATGGTGGTGGTATGTGTAGCAGTAGGCCACAAGCACAAATAACACAGTTGTCTGAGTATGTAAACAGGCAAGTGTTGGCATAAAACTTTGTAGCATGTATTTCTATCAAATATCTTAGTGTTGTGTAGGCTATATGAATTTATGTACTGCCGCCAAGTGGCCAAAACATCTGTTAATGTGTTTTTAAAGGGGTTTTTTGAGGAACTGTTTTGTCCTTGACATAATTTACAGTTAGTTTCTGTTGTATCAGTATGCACACCTGTTTGGGAGTTTGACTGAGGTACATTTTGGCACTTAAAACAGCAGAAAAGAACAAACCCGTGTGGGGTCTCAGGTAGAATGCTGCAGGGATGGAGAAAAGACATAAATAAACATCAAACGAAAATGAGATTTACCTGTTTGATCATTAACTTTCTCCAAGTCTTTACCTTCCAACAAGGACCAGTGCTGGAGAGGAGGAAGACGGGGAATGAGAGCAAGAGGAATAAGAGCTGAAGGCAGAATGTCCGCTAGGAATACAAGCAGTGCCTTGCCAAATACAAAACAGGCGTCTCTCTCGCTCTCTCCTTTTTCTTTATCCTCCTATTTTATTCCCTTTGTTAGAGGAACTCGGCGTACAGGACTTCAGAGGAGGCTGCAATGAGCACATCAAAGCATGCCGACAGATTGTGGCCCAACGGACACACTCGAAGTGGGCATTAGTTTCTTTGTTGAAAATGTAGAAAAGGCGAGCACAAATTAGGGAAATGAAAGCAGCTCTCTTTTGTTATTTTTGCCTTCTTCCTGTTGTTTCCCTCTTATTTCTTTTCCCTTCTTTTTTTTCTGGTGTCCAAAGTAGTGAGGGTCAGGCGGTCAGGCCTGCACCTTGTTTTTTGTCAGATGCTTGTTTGGGGAGATTTCTGTCCTCCCTTCTGTCTTTCGTTCGTACTTTCTTTCTCTCTCCCTCGCTCTCCCCTCTCGCCGACTCTTCTGACAAGCTCGCTTTGAGTTCAGCCCACATGGCTCTGGGCAAAAATCAATGCCCATATGTGTCTTCAGCTGCTCTACACTGGACTGATGAAGGTTAGGAGAGAGGGGAAAAAAAGGCATATGAGCAAAATCCAAAGATTCTAAGAGAGTCCAGCTGATTACAGCCAAAATATTCATCCAGCTGTACGTCTGTTTACTGAAATAATGGATGAATAATTAAATGAGAAATGCTCTTTCGACTCCTTTTTTGTTTTTTATTCTTGTTTGCCCTAGGTGCCTTTTTTTGGCCTGTGATGGATAGGAAGAGGGCAGGCTAATTGTGGATAGGAATTAAAGATTATTACCAGAGGATTCAGCCCAGGATTCATTCGGACCAGCAGTTGATGACCATGAGCCCATGTAGTGAGCTGCCGAGTTCACCGACCTTGAGAGGTGAATTGCAGACTTGTTATTGATTGCCATCACAGTGCTTCATTGTTTAGTGTCATGGCTGGGGCTACTCACTTGTTTAATTGTTCCTCGTTGAATTGTAAAGTAGCGAGTGGGAGGCAATTGAAAGAGGCTTTGAAACAGTTTGTGCTTTAACAAGATGCTTTAAGAGGAGACAAAGAGAAATGAGAGGGACCGAAAATTGCTTCATCTCTACTTCACCTCATTGTTGCTCCTTTCATAGAGACCATGACAGACTTTAACAAACCCCAGGAGCAAAATGTGGGTGAGCGCTCATCGGGACTTTTAAGCGTGAATGAACCAGCATGAAGTTGGTTTCCACTGGCGAGCCAAAGTTCAGAATTCAGGAATTCGACAGGCGTCTGACTTTTCAAGTGTGATATCTATGCCGCACCATCACAGGGATCGCATGCCATTGGGCCTGGCATAACCCCTCAGGGCGATGTTTCAACCCGTTCTTCTGCTGGAGAAGCCGACATTTCACAGCAGCACACTCTTCCCAGTTTTGATGCCTTTTTTGCTCACTGGGCTGACCCTTCTAGAAATTCTGCAGAGACCACAGATACTTCCTTGGACTGTAGATACTCCCCGGATCTTTTGCTTCACATCGACCTCTTGGCCTCTTCTCTCTGGTTTTGATCTCCCTTCCCTAGCTCCTCTGCCCCCGGAGGGTGTCAGCGTTGGCTGAAGGGGCTTCAAGGGGCCTTTCAATCCTTCATCCAGGTCTTAGTGTTCAAAGACCTTGGCCAGTCATCCAGCTGCACACACACATGCACGCACACACCTACACACAAGCTGCACTGATAATTTAAAGAAAGAAGGGAGGAGTGCTAAGAGCGAGAAGGAAGTGGTAAAGAGAAAGAGTAAGGGCTGCTCTGAATTTCAGAATAAGATCAAAAAGAACTCCTGTGAGATGTGGCCTTAGCACCATCAAAATGAGATTAAAAATGTCAAGTCAGTCCAACGTACAGTATGCGTGTGGAATATAAGCAATATTCTCCTGCCTGCAAGCAGAAACAAAAAGACACATATCCATTTACAGCCTCCTTCTTTGTTTCTCTACGGGGTCTCCAGGTCACGTCAGAGACAGATTATAGCTGGTTCATAACACTACATAAAGCTGCAGTGTTCCCTAATTTAACACTGCCTTCTGGGACCCTAACGGTTGGAGAACGGATGGAGAAAGCAGATGTGCCTTCCACCAGAGGAAATAGTCGCTGACCGATCGAGCGTAAAAACGCCACAGCTTAGCGACGAATTCCGTGGCAAAGTGATGGGCAGGATGGGAGGGAGGTTGTGGCAGTCAGTACTCCGAGTTCTATCAGAAATGTGTATCTAGACCTGCGGAGTGCTGGGAGGGTGATTTAGGAGGCAACAGATTGCGGGATAGAGCAGAGAGGGGAGTGTGAATTTACATTTAAGCATGTGTATGTGTGCAAACAGTGTGCTCAAGCTGTGTGTTTTCCTGTGTGTGGGTCTTCAGCATCTATGAAGTTGCATGTGTGTGTTTGCGTGTGTGTGTCCTTCAGTGGTTCAGGGGATAACTGTGTGTGCACAAGGCTTTCGAGGCCTTATCTAGATGTCCTAGTTATCGATTGGGCGACACTGCAGATAAGAATAGGATGAGTACCCCCTCCCAACCATTTGCAGCCACCCTGCACACCCCCACCCTTCATCCACATATCTACCATCCCAACCACTAGCCCTCCTCCCATGGCTCTGCGTGATACAGATGAGGCGATTTAAAGCACTTTATGGGAACATGTCTACATCAGACCAAACTCATTTCCAAAATGCTTTTATATATGGAAAACATTTAGAACTATTATTGAGGTAGAACGAGGACATCAGATCTTTTGTCACTGGGCTTCCTTCACCATATAGATGCAATGCGTCTTGTAAATGGTCTGATAGTAAATACACAGAATTCCAACAACCTGAGGCTGCATGCAAATACAGCAAAATCCAAAACATTCCACTTAAACTAAACTGAAATGCTGCTGCTTTCCATCACTGAAAATCTAAAAATCCAGAGCTTTCCGCTCACAGGGCCTAGTTGTACATATGTTGATTTCATTATTTTAAAATCTGGCTTTGTTTTGTCCAACACTGTAACAGTATGGAACAGAATATACAATATGTGCGCTTTAAAAATCAAAACTTACTCCACTTTGCAATGCACAGTCTAAATCGTGACGTTATCAATGGCAAATTCATGATTCCTGGTTTTATAAAGGTTTTCATCACAGACTTGTTCCCACAAACTGAACACGGTGATGTCAAGTTCATGTCAGATCAGCTGATATCAGTGGCAGGCCACATCGGCTGATGGTTCAGCTGATACCATTCTACACCAAATGACAGGATATGCATCACAAACAGTCCTGTTTGTTCACAGGACTGTGGGCTAAGTGCACCCTATGATTCAGTAGCTTTCAATATTCACTTTGAGCAATAATTTTTCATTCTCGCATAGTTGTGAAGGACGCTTGGCCCATTCTTCTTCACTGTGTCTTCATTTGATTGATTTTTGTTGTTTGCGGGCATTTGTGTATGTACAGTTTTAAGGTCCTGCCACAACAAACCCAAATCATCACCCCGCTACCACCATGCTTGAAAGCTGGTATGAGGCATTTGGCCATAATGTACCACACCATGTTTGGTGATAACCACACACATCATATCAGTACCAACATCTCCATTTTGGTCTTGCCTATCCAAAGGACATTGCTCCAAACCTCTTGCACTTGGTTTCAATGCAGCTTTGCAAACCTAAGCCATGCTGCCACATTCTTTTTAGAGAACTTAGGTTTTTGCAGTTTCTCTGAGTTTTGCATGGTGTAACCTTGGGGTGAATTTGCTGAGACATCCACTACTAGGAAGATTGTGGGTTTGTGTTATCATCTACAGGAATGCTCCAGACTAAGTAGTCAAGCGCTACCAGCAAACCTTTCTTTGACATGACTGACCTAAGGAGTTTTAGCACCAAAGACGTTATTAAGTTATATATATATATATATATATATATATATATATATATACATAGATATATACATACATATATATATATATATATATATATATATATATATGTATATATATATATATACATATATATATATATATAGATATAGATATATATATTAGGGGTGCAACGATACACAAAATTCACGGTTCGGTTCGGTTCGATATTTTGGTGTCACAGTTCGATATTTTTTCGATACAAAAAAATGTTCATGCCTTTTTAATTTGTCATTTATTAAAATTATAAATTTATATTTTAACTCAAAAGTACAGTTTTTAAATTTAATGTTGCTGAAACAACAAAGTAATAAAAAATAAATCTATCTGATTGAGAAATCACTTATCTTTGGAAAAGAGAGTTTATTACAGAGAAATGGCTCTTTCCAAAATAAAAGCTATACTATACGCTTCTTCTGGGCTATATTCTCAGCAGCATATTAAACATATCAGGTCCCCATAAGGAGAATCATGTGCTAACGGCTGTCTAAATGACTCGGGTAAAGTTTGTAGCATGTGTGCTTGTTGTTTTTGTCTGCTTCCACTTGTCTTTGCACTAGGATGATGTCGGAGTAAATGTGCAGTCATATTCGTTGTGTTCCCACTAGTGCTGTCAGCGTCAATCTCGTTGAAATGACATTAACGCCACAACGCGGCAAATCTCCGTTAACGAGCTACCGCGGATCGCCCCGTGCGTGGGGCTGGATGACGTTAACAAGCTAACTGCGCTAACGCAGTAGTTCCCACCAATGTAATTGAGCATTGCGTGGCACATCCGACATACTGTTTTACTTTTGTCCATGACGCGCTTACCTTCAGGGTTATACTTCACATGAAGACCAAAATAGTTCCAAACGCCAGATCTGAATGAGGGAGGGGGAGGTTCAATTTGCCATGTTGCAACGAGCTGAACTTCTGTCTCACTAGCTTGCGCTGCGCTCAGTGGATCTGTGCTCGACAGTGCAGCCTAGGCAGAGTAGTCGAACGCAGATTCACTGAGAGGCCAACACAGACAGCATCGTCAGAAGAAAAGTTGATAAAATAAATTAAAAATTTTGTATTGTTCGATACATATGCGTACCGAACCGAAAGCAGTGTATCGAACGGTTCGATATCGATACGAGTATTGTTGCACCCCTAATATATATATATATATATATATATATATATATATATATATATATATATATATATATATAAATACATTTGTTGTGTTCGGTCTTTGGATTACATAATCTTCATCTTCTTCTGAAGAACTAGAAGAAAAGGACATTTTTAAAAAGTAATTAAAAGTGTTTTGTTCAGACACACTAAAAACAAGCCAGGATTTGGTTTTTTTGAAGTACATGTTTTTATTAGGCAAATTTTAAATTCAGTTCCAACAGACAGTATTAAGGAACAGGTGCTTTGCTCTCTATCAGTAAAGCTCTGTGTAAAACTACAATCAACAGTTCAGTCTTGTTGGAAGATGGCACATTATCAGAGTGGAGATAGGCTGTACTAATGGAATATGAAGGTGACGACATCAGCCACACCTTGTGTGCCCATTTCAGGCAGTATCTAGGCAAAGCAGAAGGTGTCAGTTCTGACTTCAATCCTGCAGGCACTGCAGTTGAAGCAACTTAGAGTATTACACATTATGATCAAGAGCTCTCATCTGTGAGTTTGTCATACAAAGGTGTTGGCTATATTGATAAGTCAAAGATAATTATAGCAGATTGTGTCTTAAGTATGCTAAAATTATGTATTGTAAATAGGATGTTTAAAAATACGAAAGGGAGAGTTCCAAGTGAACAAAGAAAAAGAAAAAAGATATAGCTTGGTTTGGATTATTGCCAAACAAACTTGAAAACTGACAGTCTTTCCAGACAGAGAGATGGTATAGTTGTGAGCAATAATTGAATGTGATTTTTAAAGAGTAAATAACTGAAGAAGGAGCTACAGCTTTGCAGAAGTTACCTACTGGATTTATGACGAATTGTAAAACTACCCAGTGCATAACACAGTTTCTCGTATAACACAGTTTCTTATATGCACAGTTTCTCGTATTTCACGTATGAACCGTTTCTCAGAGTTTGGGGAATGCTCAATTCAGGCTCCCTGTTTTATGGGTTAGCGTGTATTTTGTATCATTATATTGATATATGGTGTCACTGTCAATGACTAGAAGCTCAGCTATGACCACTGTAGTCATTTGGAATTTTTGACATTATGTTCCATACAGCAGGAGAACACATATCGTCATCCTTCAATGTGAATGCATGGAGAGCTAGCAACACAGACCAACCAACACTGCAACCAACAGAGAACACAGCAGCTTTCTGTGTGTAAGTCAGATATAGGATGTAAGAAGCCGATGTGCCTGTGTATAAGATTAACTAATCCTTCCTGATCATCAATCCTTCATGTCATTGAGATTAGTTGCTATGGCTATATATATATATATATATATATATATATATATATATATATATATATATACAACAATGTAAAGTGGTAGGGCAGATTTTCCTAGTGTTCAGAAACACAATTAATTAGATGCTTAAAGACGCATTTGTGCTCCACACAACAACGTTTAGGTGTTAATAATAGACAGTGACGTCACCCACTGGTTCACAAACTTCTCTTTTAAAAGCCTCCGGCTGAGCGTTTTCAGTGTTGCCAGGTTTGTGTGTCTGACTGAAACTGCAGGACACTGCATGTTCAACCAGTACCAACTTGTCAACTGCAAAGTGGCCCCACTCTAAACCATGCCCTGCTTTTTGACACTAATGGAGACTTTATTATAAAAAAAAGAACATCATGTTGTATTTTATAATAATAAGGATTGAGACTGTAAACTCACTGGGACTGTGTTTTCAGAGGGCAATAATTTTCTGAACAAAGACACTATTTTGTTTCTGTACACCACCACCAAGGATTTTAAATGAAAAACCAACAAGTCAGCCCCCCATTTATTCAGAATTAATGGGACAATTGATAAACAAGCAGTTTGAGGCCAGATGCGGCCTCGTTATTTCATGAGAAATTTTCTTTCAAAGTCTTGAATTTGTATTATATTTTTTTCACTGTAATTTTAAATGTGAGGCCTAAAGAGATGTCAGTGCAAGTAAGGGAGGCCATCATTAGGCTGATAGACCATAATATGCCTATCAGAGAGCCAAATCAACAATCTGGTTAATTTCTAAAGTCTGGTTAATTTCTGTCAGAGTCTACAATCAGGAGACGCCTTTATGAATGGAAATATGGAGGATTTTCAACAAGGTGCAAACCACTGGTTACACTCAAGAAAAAGAAGGCAAGATTAGATTTAAAGAGCCTACTCTTTGGACAGATTAAGCCAAGATGAACTTGTACTAGGTCAAGTCACCAGACCAGGTGACGGGACCAACTGCAGTAAAGCTCCAGCACAGCATCTCAAGAGTGGAAGCAGCATTTGCTGATGTCCATGGGCTCTAAACTTCATGCGGTCACCGACAGCAAAGGAGCTTCATCCGAATACTAAAAACAGTCCTTTAATTCAACATTATTTTAGTTTGTCCCATTCATTTTGGGGACTGTATAAAATGGCTGTTATTCCTAACAATAAACATGAAAAAAGCATGAATTAAAGCAGCAATTCTACATTTGATTTAAAATCCACTGTAGTGTTGTACAAACTACAGAAACTGTCTAATTATCCCAAAAGATATGGTGCTAATTAGAGTCAAGTTTTGTAATAACAGGAGTCGCCCCCTGCTGGCCATTAGAAATCCTGCAGGTTTACTGTACTTAATGTGTTGAAGTCTTAACATGTCAGATATGAGGCTGCACTGAAGCACTAAATATGTAAAATATGTAAAAACTTTACTTTAAAACATCAGGTAGCTTTTGACAATTTTTTTTATGTGTTGTTAAACTAGGATTGGAATTATAGCTGAACTATTTGGATGGATTGCCTTCTGTACTGTAAGTTAATACGGTATTTTACATCATATTAGTTTGCATTTGCAGATTACATATTTATATGTTGCTACTGATTCTTTTGCACAGTTTTTAGTTACGCCTTTGTACTTTCTATCAGTTTTTAAAGTCAACAACTTTCCACACATCTTTATTCCCATGCTATATGAAAAAGTTAAAAAGTAAATCTTTCATGTTAAGCCTACAGCTTAAACAAAACAACAGCAAATCTTTCATCTGTGTCTATTCCCTGATCAAAAGGTCAAAAGATGAGTTTGATTAATTTATTCATCATACACACAAATTACAGGAGAGCAGGCATAATTTCCTCCTCTGTCTACTCTTTTTTCTTTCATTTTCCTTGCTTGCTCAGGCTCATAACAGGAAAACCTGTTTGTGTTTTGTACTCTCACGCTTGACTTCACCCTCCTCCTCCTCCTCACTAACCGCTGTCTTGTTGCTTCTGCCCGAGTGGCTCTCTCTGAATATGCCACTTGGTTGAACAATTAATTATTCTAATGATAGACTGGCACTCAGTGGTGCTTTAAACAGGGACATGGAAAAAGAGAGAGAGAATGGCACACATACAGATAAGTGGTGTAATCCTCGTACGTTCCAAAAATAGGTGAAGTGCAGATGGGACAGATGTCTTCTGCGTTTTATTGTTGTTTATAGATAGATAGATGGATAGATCATCATTAGCTGTAAGCAGAATAGATGGAGAAACCTTGACCACTTGACCAGATGTCAGGCCTCACACACTAAGTGTCTTGGCATGCAGGCAAGTTAGAAATTTTTCCCTCAGTGAAAACACACCTTTCCTTTCCTCTGCAATTTACTATCAACTGGGTCAAACTGAGCACAGGTTTGTGCACACATAGTTCTTCAAAGCCCTTTCAGATGTCTTACTAGGGCATGTGCTACTCCCAACCGCACCCTCCAAACAGCCAGCATTCAACCCATTTCCTTGTTCTGCAATCTGCCCTCCTACACCACCCCTCCATTTCCCCAATTTCACCCTGATATCTCCATCTCCTCCCCCACCCCTCACCACCCCTCCACCATCACGCACATCTCAGGAGCACAGCTTGCCCTCCAGCTCCGTGTGAACACGACTGGTGGAACACTTTCACCACAACTACCTCTGCACTGGCCGAGTGAGCTTTCTCCGCT